>NC_139525.1:2953633-3016133 GCF_947247035.1 Vipera ursinii | reverse complement strand
ACTGCAAAACAGGCAAGTTACTAATCAGCTGCCTGCATTTACAGAAGACTAGGATCCCACCCCTCCGAGCTTCTGTCTGAAAAAACCCCCAAAGCTACAAGTGATAACCATTTTATTTTAGTTTTCTGGAAGAAGAAGAAGAAGAAGAAGAAGAAGAAGAAGAAGAAGAAGAAGAAGAAGAAGAAGAAGAAGAAGAAGAAGAAGAAGAAGAAGAAGAAGAAGAAGAAGAAGAAGAAGAAGAAGAAGAAGAAGAAGAAAGCAAAGAAAGCAAACAAACAAAGAAAAAACCCACCCCCAAAATACTTCTCCATCAGTTTGGCTCATTAACCTATAACTCTACAAAAGAAAGAGTCAATTATGTTGCCACATCCGATGTGTGTAAAGATAATTACTCTGCAAAGAAGACGTAAGGATGTCCATAAAGGCAGTGAAACATGACCTATTAAATCAAGCTTGAGCCTATTATGGGTCAAAAAACTCATTTGTGGGGCCAAGAACCTCCTGGCTCTGAGCAATCTCCCCTGAATTCCTGCGGCATTTTTTTTTGTCCTCCACAATAAACTTAAAATTTCTCTTTTCCTTCCTGTCCTGGCTCTGATTACCTGTGGAAGATACACATTTCAACTTGTTCTTTTCTTGTGGTCTTCTACGACATTGTTCAGGAGTGGCTCAATTGCCCTCAAGAGCAGTTGGGAATCCAGATTAGCTATGGCTGTGGTTGAGCAACAGGGCACTGCTGAGGGTGGACACCCTGAACCCCCAAATCCTATAAATTAAATGAAAGTGATACCGTTTAAAAATAGATGGAAATCTCATGGAACCTTAACCAAAGTCTTACGAGGGGTCAGTGGTCTTAGGCCAGACTTCAGGATGTTGCACAGGGATCCTGCTGAAAATTTGTAGCAATCTTCTGAGATTGTGTAGGCTTGTGGTCTAGTGGTTCTGATTCATAACTCTGGAATCAAGTCTTCAGCACTGTCAAAGTTAAAAAGGCTTCCAAAAAAACAAACCAACCCTTAAGGACTCTTTATTTGACTAGAAGGTGATGTAGAGGCTGGTTAATTTATCCTACTCTAATTAAGATGGATAATTTTTAGGGTAATATTTGTGGTTAATCGTAAATATTCTGCATTATTGATCATATATTTCCTTTCTTTCTTTCTTCCTTTCTTTCTTCCTTCCTTCCTTCCTTCTTTCCCTCCCTCCCTCCCTCCCTTCCTTCTTCATCCCTCAACTTTTAGAATCTCCATAATATCTTGCCATATACTAACCCCCAATTAATTGCATTGAACAAACAAACAAGGACTGTCAGGGTGGATGAATAGCCTCTTGGTTACCATTTTTTGCATAAAACAAAAGTTTTTAAATATATATATACCAGTAAGCCTTATAAGGATTTTTCTAATAAGCCAACGTTTCAATGGTACAGTTCAAAAGCAGAAAACAAAATAATTATTTCTCTCTGTGTATATGTACACACACACACACACACATACACACACACACACACACACACACACACACACACACACAAACACATTATGGAACATACAACTAACATTTTGGTTGTTTAGTTCCAAGGTGTATTGCCCCGGAATGGACACTGAACTTAATATAGCAGGATTTTTCCCCTTGGGCAACCTGCAGTACAGGACAAATATCAGTTAGGTTAATTTAATCTCCAGCAATCCTGATTGTATCCCTTAAGGCAACATTTAGATGGGAGTTTGTTACAGTATTTTGCAAATCAAATTAAAGACTCTTATGTTAATAGATTTTAGAATGAGCTGACACATCTTTTGCTCAGAGTCGGCTTCCCTATGGACTGGAGCACGGCTCTGCGGAGCATAATGGAAAATGCTTAACTCTACCTGCCCTCCACAGAAGGAAAGATTTTTTAAAAAAATAAAAATAAAAATATATAGCCTAATACTAGGTTGCATAAACAACTGATACTTGGTTGGCATTGTTTGTTAGAAAAGTGAATTCTACCAAGTTACAACAGTTAGAAATTAATCAATGGAACGGCTTGCCTCCAGAAGTTGTGGTTGCTCCAACACTGGAGGTTTTTAAGAAGAGACGGGACAGCCATTTGTCTGAAATGCCATAGGGTTTCTTGCTTGAGCAGGGGGGGTTGGACTAGAAGACCTCCAAGGTCCCTTCCAACTCTGCTATTCTGAGTTTTGATCTTTCATTAGAAATGAAATTTCAAAAGGTTCAGAACTCAAATGCAAGAAGCAGTTCTCCATTCTTGAGTCAGCTCAGCTCAGACGAGAGACAGAGGAAGGAATAACTGAATAGCCCCATCTGTTTGGTCTGGGAATTCTGGAATTTGTCATCCCAGCGTATCTGTGGCAGCACAGTAGGAGAGAGAGAAAAACTTGAATGGATGGTTTTCCATCTCCAGGGAAATAATTGGCTGTTTCTTTAACAGGTCTGTACCATTTTTAAAGGCTATTGCTGTCCCAACGAGATTTACCGATGCTAATTAAACATATAATAAACATTTTTTTCCAATAAAATTTAACTGGTAGTCTGATATAGATGCCACATCTATAAGTTCAGGCATTCCAGGTATTTCAGCTCAAACCTGGCTGCAAATCCTGTTTAACACCTTTATTGTTTTACTTGGATTCACACGGGTGCCTTCCTAAAGAAAATGGCTTTTGTCTTCTTATTTGAATGGATGCTCTTTAAATCACATTTTACATGGCCTTCCATGAAAGGCCTGGTCTTGGCTAAATTTACTCTGCTTTAAGCAGGTAATAAATACGGAACAGTGTTCCCTTCCATCTGTATATATTTTAATAGAGCGTAATCATTTAACCCAAACTCTGTAAACAGATTAGTAATAGAAAATGTGTCATAACAATTCCTTACTGCCGGATGAATTACCATTATTGTTTGGGCAAGTGAAAATCCCCTCTGCTATCTCAAATTATCTTCCTTTTTAAGCAGGGTACAATGTGTGAATCATTTCCATAATTATACCTGAGAGGAAAAAATCACACGCCCGTATGATCAGGTGGAGGCCACTACAAATGGTGCAGGAATAGTATGAAAAGATTTTGAGAACAAAACTGCAGACTATGGGATTCAAGTGACCCTGAGGGCACAGATTAATCTCCAAGAAGCCTAGCCAGATGACTGTAAGGAATGTAAATCCTTCCATCCTCCACCATTCAGTCAGAACTGGAGAAGCTTCTTGGATGAGAGGTGAAACGTCTTCAAGGAAAAACAAAGTCCAGTTGCCTCTTGAAAAAACACCTTTGGGACAACCGTGACCTGGATGGCTGAGAACTTCTATAGACATCTGAGAAGGAGAGATACTTCCTGCCTTGTTTTCTCAGGTTTAAGATAGTCTTTGATGGCTTATCCCTGTTTCTGTATGCTACTTTACATGGCTTGAACACTAATCGTGCAAACAGTGTGAGGAAATAAATTAATTTCCATGATCCCCTATGCCAGAGTAGAAATCTGTCAACATTTGGGTGTCGTCAGGCTAATTCAGCCACCAAGGGACAATATGGATGTCGCTGTGCTTTCTAATTTACATGCAGGAGACCACGGCACCCGTGTCTTCTCGGCTTTCCTTTCCAGTTTTGGCTTTGCTTTTGCAGTTGCTGATGTAAATGCTAATGCTCGTGTCAAATCAAGATTAATTTGATTTGCATCCTCTTTGTTCTAATGATGTACTTCATTTCTGCTGCCCAGGCAAGTTTTGTTTTAAAATCACACCTGTATTTTGCCATAATAATGACAAAAATTTTGCAGCTCTGGAAGGAAAAAGGGCTAACCTTTAAAGAGTTTCTGCTTGCTCTGTCAGGAAGGAAGGGAGGGAGGGAGGGAGGGAGGGATGGAAGAAGAAAGAAAGAAAGAAAGAAAGAAAGAAAGAAAGAAAGAAAGAAAGAAAGAAAGAAAGGAGGGAAGAAGGGAGGGAAGAAAAAAGAAGGAACAAGGGAAAAGGGAAGAAGGAAGGAAAAGAAGGAGGGAGGGAGGGATGGAAGAAGAAAGAAAGAAAAAAAGAAAGAAAGGAAGGAAGGAAGGAAGGAAGGAGGGAGGGAGGGAGGGAGGGAGGGAAGAAGGGAGGGAAGAAGGAAAGAAGGAAGAAACAAGGGAAAAGGGAAGAAGGAAGGGAGGGAGGGATGGAAGAAGAAAGAAAGAAAGAAAGAAAGAAAGAAAGAAAGAAAGAAAGAAAGAAAGAAAGAAAGAAAAAAGAAAGAAAGGAGGGAGGGAAGAAGGGAGGGAAGAAGGAAAGAAGGGAAGGCCCTTCAACCACTTACTCAACTATTCTATTCTATTCTATTCTAATTTCTATTCTATTCTATTCTATTCTATTCTATTCTAATTTCTATTCTATTCTATTCTATTCTATTCTATTCTATTCTAAATTCTATTCTATTCTATTCTATTCTATTCTACTCTACTCTACTCTATTCTATTCTACTCTACTCTACTCTACTCTACTCTACTCTACTCTATTCTATTCTATTCTATTCTATTCTATTCTATTCTAAATTCTATTCTATTCTATTCTATTCTATTCTATTCTATTCTATTCTATTCTAAATTCTATTCTATTCTATTCTATTCTATTCTATTCTATTCTATTCTATTCTATTCTATTCTATTCTATTCTATTCTATTCTACTCTACTCTATTCTACTCTACTCTACTCTACTCTACTCTATTCTATTCTATTCTATTCTATTCTATTCTATTCTATTCTATTCTAAATTCTATTCTATTCTATTCTATTCTATTCTATTCTATTCTATTCTACTCTACTCTACTCTACTCTATTCTATTCTATTCTACTCTACTCTACTCTATTCTGTAATTCTCTTCTCCCCTCCCCCCCTCTTTCTTGTAGACAATCTCTGCGCCATCCATCCCAGCGCTGCGGTGGTTGGGCCCATAACTTGACCTTGGGTCACCTTTCTTTGGAGGAATTTTCACCCCGAGAGAAAAAGGAAAGCGAGATCTCCAGTGGAATCTGTCACTCCTCATCAGGTTGCAATTTAGAATAACCTAGACAGAAGCGGGTCTGTTGTTTTTCCAAAAGCAGGAAGGTCACCATCACCACAGCTTGCAGGTCGCTGGTTTAAATCTCGGCTAATCCTCTTTGTCAGTCTAAGAAGACTGTGATCGGAGGGCTTGTAGCCACCGGAAACGTTTCCTTGAAGTTTAAAGTCATCATTAACCTTAGGCAAAAGGCACACAAAGGCTTTGAAGGAAGGGGGGGGGCAAAGGAGGTGGAAAAATTACACTTGTAACGACTGGGGATAATTGGTTGAGTGTGTTGCTGTTGGAATTAACCGGAACACCAACTAATGCGAAGAGAGAGAGAGAGAGAACAAGCAATGTTCTTTTGACAACAGCAAATTAGATGGCAATTAATAAACTTTAGTCATCATCATGATCAGATTAACCGGTCAATCTGGGAAGTGATCTTTTCCATTAATCTGTGTCTCTGTAACAATAAGCAGTGTGCTGTGCTCACCAGTAAGCAAGGATATGTGTTCAAACACGAGGGGCCATCATACTGGAGGCTAAAACATATAAAGAACAGTTGCTGGAATTGAGTATGTCTAGTTTAATGGAAAGAAAGACCAGGGGTGACATGATAGCAGTCTTCCAATATTTGAGGGGCTGCCCCAAAGAAGAGGGGGTCCACCTATTCTCCAAAGCACCTGAAGGCAGGACAAGAAGCAACGGATGGAAACTGATCAAGGAGAGGAGCAACCTAGAACTAAGGAGAAATTTTCCAGACAGTGAGAACAATCAATCAGTAGAACGGAAGTTGCCTCCATAAATTTTGAAGCCTGGAGCCTTTTAAGAAGAGACTGGACAGCCATTTGTCTGACATGGTATAGGGCTTCCTGCCTGAGCAGGGGGTTGGACTAGATGACCTCCAAGGTCCCTTCCAACTCTGTTATTCTGTTAATTCTGTTATTCATGTAGTCTACCAGGCATTGGACTGGACAAACATCCCCTATAATCCAGATATCTTTCCAACAGCGGTCAGCTACCAAGTCGAAGCTAGATTAAAAAAGAAAAGTGGATGGTATCCCCCAGATACAGGAAAAAGAAGTCAATTTTGGGTTTTAAGGTAGCTTCAAATTAAAGGGAGACTTTAGGAGGACTATTCTCCTTCTAAGCCTTCGGTCTTTGGTCTAGTCCAGGGGTAGGCAACCTCGGCTCTTTTATGACTCATGGACTTCAACTCCCAGAATTCCTGAGCCAGCATAGTCCATGAGTCATAAAAGAGCGGAGGTTGCCTATCCCTGGTCTAGTCAGCTGATGATCTTCTGGAAGGCCACAAGCCTTCCCTTGGTTGCATTCCAAGTTTAACATGCCTGTTCTTTAGTCAACCTTATACTCTCTTTCGACCACAAGAGATTTTTATCATTGTCCCAACTAATAGCTATGGCAGGTTATGAAGATGACGCTATTACATCCTCCTTCCCATTTTACGTTAGCAGAGTAAGTGCAGCCAGATAGCCCTTGACGTACGGCCACAGCTGAGCTCAACGTTTCGGTTGCAAAGCAAGACATTTGTAAAGCGGCCTATGGATGCCATGCAGGGATACGAAGAAGGACATCTTCGAAACTTTGCTGGAAATTATAGTCTTGTCCAGTACAGTGGATATGACTAAAAGTCTTTTATTCAATTAAATTGCTGACACATTCCTGGCGGGCTATCAAGAGTGCATTTACCAAGGCAATTAAAACAGCAAAATGCAAGCGCTATAATTAGAACCATACCTGCTCAAGGATTAAAGGATGCAGGATTCCATTGCTGTTAAAGGGGACGTCCCACGGTGAATGTTGCTCATGAAGAGATCGGGGACATAATACAATTTTAACCAGAAGGTAATGCCTCCCCGCCACCCCGAGAGAGATTTGAAATCGGTTGCAGCTGTTGCAGAATTTAGGGACTCTGGAATTTTATTTATTTATATAGTGTACCATCATGAACAACATGGTTAATATGACAAAGACCTGAACCTGGTATTTCTCGAATTACGAAGACAATTGAGTCCAGAATTTAGGTTGCTAAGTGAGAAATTTGTTAAGTGAGTCTGGGCCCATTTTATGGTCTTTCTTGCACAGTTGCTAAGTGAATCACTGCGGTTGTTACATTAGTAACACGGTTGTTAAGTGAATCTGGCTTCCCCATTGACTTTGAAAGTTGCAGACAAGGATCACAGGACCCCAGGACACCCCAATGAATCTACAATTAAGACAACACTCGGCTTAGAACCTGTCCTCAACCTTTAAAAAGTGGAATATAAAGTGATGATGAATAGAAGATGGCAAACAATCCTTCGCTTATCATGGCAGCTTTGAGCTTTGAATAACTGTAGCAGTCTATCCCAGTGTTTCTCAACCTCAGCAACTTTATAATAGGTGCACTTCAACTCCCAGAAGGCCAGTGTGGACTTCAAGTCCCAGAATGATGGCTCGGGAATTCTGGGAGTTGAAGTCTACCCAGCTTGAAATGGCTGTGGTTGAAAAACATTGTTCTTTTCTATTCAGGATGATCATAATATTTGTGGACAGCACAGCTGGCTCGGGAATTCTGGGAGTTGAAGTCCACAAGTCTTAAAGTTGCCAAGGTTGGACACCCCTGTTCTAACTGGTCCAGATGGTTCTATTGTCGATAACTACGCTTAAAGACTTTCCTTAAATCCACCTTTGTCTAATAGGAGACGTTGCCAAGAAAGCAGGCAACCGCACTTCGTCTTCCATCCCTTTTCAATAAAACCTTTTAGAAGAAAAAAGAATCAAGTCAAACCACGTCCCGTCTGAACAGCTCAAACGACTATATCAAAGAGTAAAACAGAATAAAGAAGAATAAAACAGATGAGCTATGTATTGTCAGGGGGAAACCAACTTATGTGTGTGTTGGCCACCAAGAACGTGGAACTGCCTTCTGCACTCTCTTCCTAGCCTTTATATCTGACATTAATTTACCTACTTGATTTCTGAGAGGTTGACAATTGCTGGCTTTCTCTCCCTAGGGGTAGAAAGTGAGAAGTCAATTGTTATTCCCTATATCAGTTACACTGGTAAAGCCTCTAACTGTATTTTATATAATGTGCTATCTGCAGAAAGGCAGATAAGAATTTGATTTAACATCCAATTAAAAGCCGTCATTGAAAAATTACTTCAAATAAACCTTTTATTTTCTTTAATCAGTCTTCAATTCAAGCCTTCCTCGGACCTAGTGAACCAAGTACAGGTCCTCATGAATTTTGATTAAAAAAATTGGAGCCTGTTTCTAACTTAAGCAGATATTTTTTTGTTGTTGTTGCACAGTTTGATAGAAATTTAATAAATCTATGAATCCTCACCAGTGTCATTTATCATCTTTTTTTTCCCCCTCCCCACAAGGCTGGCCTATTATGCCTCGGCAGTAAATTATGAGGCAGCCAGCAAACCAAAACTTTTCAGCCCGATATGGAGAAGAGATATAATCACCTGCGTTGAACCGTATAATTATAGGCGAATATGAAACTGTGAAACATTAGGTCCCTGTTTTGAATATATAATGGGCAGCCTTTGAGAGGCAGCGAAGATTTCTGGCTGATCTAATATAGTTCAGTTTACCGTTGTATCAAACAATTTGCCTTTAATGAAAATGACAGCAAAGCATTATAAAAAAGCAGCAAGCTTTTGTCAGAATGATTAGCGGAATTTCCCTTGAGTGGGGATAAGCAAAGCACAAAACCAAGTAATCATCCTTAAGACTTTAGATTTAGCCATTGTTCCTTCGGAAAAAGCCACAGGGTGATTGCAACATTTATTTATTTTTGGGGGGGTGTTTAGGACTAGAACTGGGTGTTATATTGAATAAAGTATGTGTGTGTGTGGGGGGGGTTGACTGGAAGTGTCCATCAGTCCTTCAGGAAAAAGAAACCAGTTGGGTCAGCTGATCTCTTAGTAAGTCATGTGATCCCGTTGGATGGTCGGTTGACCTATAGGAGATTTATGGGGGAGTGGCCAGCTGGTAAAGATTCTGCACGGACTTCCAGGTGCCAGCTTGGGAACATCTGGTTAAGAAAATCTATGATCCTTCCATAGCTGGCTGAGGAATTCTGGGAGTTGAAGTCCATGAGTCATAAAAGGGCCACGTTTGAAGACCCCTGCCCTGGAATCTCTATAGTGCTGCCCTAGTTTCTGAGAAAATGGTTTTTTTAAAGTGTATTCTTCTGAATTCTTCCTCTGGATAAAATCTGAACTAGCAACTCCACCATGGACCTAATTTGCTACTAAATCAACTATGAAACCATTGGCCAGAAGTCAGACTCCTGAATTTTACATTTTTGTCATTAAACAAACTTTATGAAACATTTATCGGTTCTCTCAGCTTATCTTCTATTACAGGGGGAAAAAAACATTACTGTGATCCTAGGTAAGAAATAGCCATGTATTTTGATACTTGGTGAGACAAAGAAGGGCATGGATGTATATAACCTTAGTTAAAATGGATTAACCAACCGTTTGAGCATGAAATGTAAAAATGGCTACCTGGTAATTGAACCCTGGAAGTTCTTCTCTTGATGCTGAGGCGCTTTCCTACTGGCCCTTCCTTTTAACAACTTCATGACTTTTGGGTGGAAAGTCTCAGCAGAGTGATGACTCAAGAGCCTGACAAAAAATTGCGTTGCATTTTTTTCTGAAGCACACCTGGGCAAAAAAACATCTGCAGTTCTTCACTACTAACATTTAGTCTTTATCTTTGTTGCTCAGGAAAGTTAAGTATGCAGCTGCTGTTCCACCCTTACCAGATCACGTCTGTGCCTGTTGTATAAGTACATGTGTTCATTCTCTATCTACTAGGCCCATGGAGATTCTGAAGGCTTCACAAATGGCTTTCATTATTCAAAACAGAAAGTTTTTACAAAGTTGTAAATCAACCCATCTGTTTTTTTTCCTCCTAAAAGGCATCCAAGAGGTTCATAGAAAAGTTATGATGGAGGCCATCAATTTTAAGAAAAGAAGCTAAAAGGGGGAAGCCCCCGTTTGAAGAGAGAAGATGAAATGACAACTAAAATGCCTGATGGGGTAGCTTAAGAAATAACCTGGTCTCTGCTCCGAAGAAGAAAGATTAAATATATCAGGGATATAAAAGGAAACAAATGGAATTAACACATGTGGGCAGCAAAGAACTAAAATGTTATATATCTCTTCACTGCCATCTAGTGTTCATCTGGAGTTTTGCAACCCCCATATGGAAGCCCAACCTCAGATGAAAGGCATGGAACGTCTCCCCAAAGAAGATACATGCAGACACTACAATACATCTGCATTGTGTTCCCTGATAAAATACGGCTATAATGTGGATTGCTGTGTGCAGAACAATTTGTAAATGTCTCATTAAAATGTGCTTTTTGTTCATTTTTTTTTTCTTTTTCACCTCAAACCAGGCTCATCTGCTTCCTGGCTATTTTCGTTTTTTTCCAGGGAGAAAATGTCACATTTTCTTGTCAGACAATATAAATAACCTTTACAGTTCCCTCCCTCCCTTTCATGCCCTCCACAAGCTTCTGCCCTGCTTTCCCTCTGATTTATCTTGCACGAAGAAGGTTTGTATCTATAGAACAGGAATCTTTAAGAAACTGGATAATTGGTATCTGCTTGAAGGAAGAAGGTAAGAACTGAACAGGGCATTTTTTTCACTAGAGAGCTGTATGGAGACAGAGGGAGAAATGTACAAGATGATAGATAGATAGATGTAGATAGATGTAGTTACATAGAGATGGATGGATGGATGGATGGATGGATAGACAGGTAGATAGGTAGATAGGTAGATAGGTAGACAGATAGATAGATAGATAGATAAATAGATAGATAGATAGATAGATAGATAGATAGATAGATAGATAGATAGATAGATAGATACAGGGCTTTTTTTCTCATAGAACGCTCAGAACGGAGTTCCGGCACCTTTTTTGGATGGAACATTGTAGGGTAGGTAAGGCGGGTTATATGACATGTGTGAGTTCGGGCACCTTTTTCTTTTACAAAAAAAGCACTGGATAGATAGATAGATAGATAGATAGATAGATAGATAGATAGATGATAGATAGATAGATAGATAGATAGATAGATAGATAGATAGATGACATACAGATATAGATAAATAGAAAGATATGTTAGACAGATAGATTAGATCAGGGATAGGCAACCTTGGCTCTTTTATGACTCATTGACTTCAACTCCCAGAATTCCTGAGCCACGATAACTGGGAGTTGAAGTCCATGAGTCATAAAAGAGCCAAGGTTGCCAACCCCTGGATTAGATAGATGATAGATGATAGATAGATAGATAGATAGATAGATAGATAGATAGATAGATAGATAGATAGATGATATAGAGATAGATATGGACAGATAAATAGAAAGACAGACAGACAGAGAGACAGAAAACTTAAGGGGTCTCTCCTAAGCCTCTTTCTCCACTCACTTTGCCCCTGTGGGCCATGCCGTCTCTTATCTGGCCATCCCTTAGGTACCATCATTGCCCCCCACCACCACCTTCCAAGGTAATTCCCACGTACCATTACATATCATCACACAGGTGTCATCACTTTTATGCCACGATGGTTTGTTACATAGGACACTGCCCTGAATTGGATTGGCTATGACTGAGGGATGTGTGTGTGTGTGTGTGTGTGTGTGTGTAATCTCTTTTTACGAATACGAGTTGTTCAGAAACTGTCGTTTCCTTTTGAAACATCCCCTGGGAGACTTACTATTTCTCACAGCCCTTGGGAAAGAGAAGGATGATCTCTTCGGAGTCCCGGCAGTGCGAAAAACACTCCAGGGAAGAGGCGAAGAACACAAGGAAACTTGACTGACTACGAGAAAGAATAGTGGTACTACAGAGGCTTCAGCTTTCCTCATTCCTTGTGTTTCCTTGGTTATTTATTTTGGTTCCCAGACATGGTCAGAAACCCTGGGAGGTGGAGCCTATCCCTTCTCTTTCTCTTTATCTCTATCTCCCTCTCTCCTTTCTCCCCCTTTCCTCTCCTCCTTCTCTCTGTTTCTCCCTCCCTCTTCTTCTCTTTGACTATCCCTCTCCCCCCCTCTTTCTTTCTCCCTCCCTCTCTCCCTGCCCCCCCTCTCTCCTTCTGTTTCTCTCTCCTCCATCTCTCTCTCTCTCCTTCTCTCCTTCTCTCTCTCTCTCTCTCTCTCTCTCTCTCTCTCTCTCTCTCTCCCTTGCAGAGTTTCAAATAGATTCTTCTCAATCTTCAAGTGGATTTGAAATTGAAGTGACTTGGCATTCCCCCACCCCCACCCCACCCCCAGATTGGTGTCATTACAATGCACACCAACACCAGTACGACTTTTTTTCAGTGGCTGACATGCGATACTGAAAAAGCCTTAATTTTCCATAAAACTTGATTTCTTTCCGTGACTATTTTCAGGCAAGGTTCTCTAGTGACATATGAGGATCTGCAAGCGAAATTAAGAAAAGAGGGAAAGAAAGGAAAGAAAAGGAAAGAAAAGTCTTTTGGCCTGGCACCAGGCCCAGGTAAAGGAAACACAAATCTTTCAGCTACTGTCAAAGACACAACAAGCTGTGTGCTGTGGCGAAGCGATTAAGTCGATGGGAAGGTTACATATACCAGCGGAGCCTTCACCTTCACCCCAGAACACGTAGAGACCCCGTGGCACTCAAGGAAAGAGGGTTCGAGCGACCCACATAAGGTGTGTTGGGTATGTTCACCACCTTGAGTTATTTGTAAAAAAAATAATAATAAGACAGGTGGGAAATAAATAAACAACCTAGAAGACATTTCCATTCCAGAGTCTCTTTCTTAGGAGCTTTCTGGCAGGGACACCAGGGCTGTGCAACCCAGCTGGAAGGTCCATAACTTACTTCCAGGGAGGCGGACAGAGAAAGATTTGTGGGTGGGGTGGCCAAACGGGTCACCTAAGTAGTATCTTAAGTGGCATCTCGCCAGTTTTTATTCCTAGGATTTCCCCATCCCAACAGGAAGTCTCACGTATCCTGGAATGTGAAGTTTGGACCCAGAAATGAAGAAAAGGACATAGGATGGCACAAGGAGGTGGAGAAAGTGGTACATCCGAAGACTGTCTTGGAGGTAGATCCTATACCAGCTGGGATCCTCCCATTTAGATGGTAGGTCATTTCCAAACTGCCCAAAGGATCAGATAAATCCCACCCTGGGTGGATTTCTAGAGGAACATAAGGCCGTCAAGATGACTTCTCCCTTATTCTCCCTTGGTCTGTAGGTTGGAGGGTCAGCAAAGGAGAAGAAACAGAAGGTTAAGGGAATTGTGGACGCTGGAAAAAAAATACATTTTCAAAAGCGAGGGGAAAAAAACCAGAGCGAAGCTTCATTTTGTCTGAACAAGCTCTAGGGAGTAAATCTTTTCACAGAACAAGCAGATTCCGAGGACAAGGAGGCTGAAAGAAGAGTCACAGTGAGATGACACCTTATGCAGAGCTGTTTGAAAGGGAACGCTTAGATAATGCCAAATCATCTCAGAATGGCAGGATTCCACAGCACGCCAGAGCAGGTTAGAAGGTGGTTAGGTAGTTTTTGATCCACCACATGCTGGAGGAATCCAACCACCGACTCTCGCTGCATTCATGTTGGAAGCACTGAAGCATTTCCAGGTTGAAAGGATTAGCCAGTGATATCACCATGGCCGGGTGGGGAGGGGGACACCCCGTTTTGGGGCTTCTTGCATGTCCCTGGCAGGAGCCAGAAGCGGAGGATGGGAGCTCACCCACCCCATGGCAGCACCTGGTTCTCGAACGCAGGCTTGCTAATCACGGACCCAGTGTCCTAACTACATGTATCACTGTGCTCCTTAACCACTGACTTAGCTCAGGGATTGAAAACAAGACAGTCCTTCAACAACAACACCTCTTCTGCAACCTTTCCAAGTAGGTTTGGGGTCAAATAATATTTCCCCTGTCCCTCCTCTCCTAGCCATACCTCCTAAAGACTTAACACAGGTGATATAGTTTACCTTAATGTACCTGTCTAAATGCCTAAGTCTCCCTCTTGCCTTTGGCCCCACCACACCTCTGGAATGCCATAAGGGCAGGTGAAGCCCTCAAGCCCACAGCAGCTGCACACATGTTATGTGGATCTACCCATCCCAAAGAGTGCCCTTATTTGGCCCATAACGTAGCAGCAATTGTGTTTGGCTCATCAAGGTTACAAGTTGGATAGGCTTTGTGAACCCAACCAAGAGCCCTCTCTTGGTGGCCTTCTTCTCACTTTTTGGTTTTTGCCTTCTGTGAATCCTGCCCCCCACTCATTGATGAATGACCGCCTTCTTCTTTGCAAAAGCAAAGTGCCAACCAGTGAAAAAGAAGCCCACAAGGACACAACCCACACCGTTGTTCCTGCCTCTCTGTAGAACTAAGAAGAAATGTCCTGGCAGAATAATTAACCAGTGGAGTGACTGTGGGTGCTCCAATACTGGAGGGTTTTTTTTAACAAGAGATCGGACAACAATTGTGTCTGAAATAGTATAGGGTTTCCTGCTTGAGCAGAGGGGGTTGGACTAGAAGACCTCCAAGGTCCCTTCCAACTCTGTTCTTCTGTTACATCTCCATCGACTCACTTTGGAGAGTGGCAAACCTCATTGAAAAAGGCACATTATTCCTACCCCCCCCCGAAATGGGATTATAACTTTTGGCTGTCCCTCCTGGCTTCCCCCTGCCCTCTCTCCTCTCTTGCCACGTAGCCCGAGTCGGGCAGGTGACAAGTCCAGCTGGAGAGCTCCCGTTCCTGTTCTCCGTGGCCACAAATCAGACGCCACAGCGGGAGAGTCTCCACTGGCAGTAATTGGTACCATCTGTTGCTGCTTGGCATTCCAGCATTTCATCTTCCAGCCCAAGCATTCATCACCAGACCAAAAAACCAGCCAGCTGACACTGAAAGATTAACTTGAATTGATTTGCTTGGATAAACTCGCCTGGGTGCGCGCCTCAGTTGGTACAGCACATTCCTGTTAATAGCCATCCTCCACCGTCACCCCCTTCCACATCCCAGATGTTTACCAAGCAATTGTCTGCCTTAGTTCCTTTCACGTGACCTCTGCACTTCTGCATCTTCCTTCCTAAGGATTGTAATTTAGAAGAGAGAGGGTTTTTTTTTAACCCTCCCCAGGAAAGAAAAAAAAAGAAAGAAAGAAATGGAAGAGTGATCAAAGCACCACTCGGCCGAAGGAGAGGAGAGCAAAAGATGACAGAGTGGAGAAAAGATGGCAGGAGAAGACCCAAAAGAGTGCCAGGAGAAGGTGCCAGAGGGTCAATTTTGAAACCAGAGTGAAAGAGGAGGAAGAGCAAGTGGAGATTGAAGCTTACCCTAGTAGAGCTATTTGATACCTCATGCCAGGTCTGTCTTTAAGGGTAGTAGACATTCTTACAGAGGGACAGAATCAAGAGCACATAAAGTGTTAGTACCACTTTATAAGGCCTTGGTAAGACCACATGTGCAATATGGCATCCGGTTTTGGTCATCACAATATAAAAAAGATGTTGAGACTCTGGCAAACAGTGCAGAGAAGAGCAACAAAGATGGTTAGGCAGCTGGAAGCTAAAACATATGAAGGATGCTAGCAGGAATTCAGTATGTCTAGGTCTAGTGAAAAGGAGGACCAGGGCTGACATGATAGCAGTCTTCCAATATCTCAGGGGCTTCCCCAAAGAAGAGGGAGTCAAGCTATTCTCCAAAACACCTGAAGGCAGAACAAGAAGCAACGGATGGAAACTAACCAAGGAGAGAAGCAACCTAGAACTAAGGAGAAATTTCCTGACAGTGAGAACAACCAGCCAATGGAACGGCTTGCCAACAGAAGTTGTGGGTGCTTCCATCACTGGAGGTTTTTAAGAAGAGACTGGACAGCCATTTATCCAGGATGGTATATGGTCTCCCGCTTGTGCAGGGGTTGGACTGGAAGACCTCCAAGGTCCCTTCCAACTCTTGTTATTCTGTTAAACCTGTGAAGGGTAGACTTTTGTCGAAGACTAGATGGCGTTTCCAGCATTGGTGTCAAAGGACACCATCAAGGGATACTTAGCATGTGGAGAAGAACCATCACAATGAACCCATGTCAATAGGAAGTTGCTTGACACCGTGACTGCTTCTCCATCGACCTCGAAAATGTCTGCTAAGGGTGTCGAGTGGTGATTCTCTTCACTCAGCAGCTACCTGAACTTTGTAACTGGAAAACGGAGAGAGATCAGAGCGACATCTTTGAAAAGTGAAATGCGGCACCTTTGAGTTATTGTCGCAAATCGCAAGGCACCCATTTTGCTTCAATGGCACCCGTCAATATACGCAGCTCAAAGGATTTATTTCTGTCAAAATGAAATCAATGGGCAGAAAAGCCGTTCAAGAGAGAGAGAGGGGGGGGAGTATTTAATTTCTGAAAGTAGAGCTTTTTGTTTAGTCCCGCGTTAATCATGCTGCATTCTGCTGTATAGTGTGTTTTTTTTGTTTTTGTTTTTAGAAAATCCATTTAAATTATGCTTGTCAATTTGTCTTTATTCTTCACAGTCAACATCTTTCCAAAATGTGCAGGTTAAAATGTATACTCTAAAATGAAACAGGAAGTCCTCGACTTACAACAGTTCATGTAGTGACCGTCCAAAGTTACAATGGCAATGAAAAAAGGGACTTAGGATCAGTTTTCACACTTAGGACCATTGTAGCATCTCCGTGGTTACGTGATAAAAATTCAGACCCTTGGCGATTGACTCATATTTATGATGGTTGCAGCCATCTTGGGGGTGTCGTAAGTTGAGGACTACCTGCCTTTGGCGGCCTCAACCTCCTCCTCCCTCCCCCTTCTCCCGTTGAGCTTACGTATTTCTTCAAGTTGATGGACGTCATCTGCAGAGTGCGGTTAAATGCATCCCATCTATCGGAGGGTCTTGCCGGAGGTTTCATTAAGTCTAACGTGATTTACAGGAGACGAGACACACGGCTTCCAGATTTTCCTATCTCTGCAGTAAGTACTCCGGGGATATTTCGACCCACTTGGAATTGTTCTAGCTATGCTATTAGCAGGGTCAAAACGGATGGCAACGTATATCAATTAGATTGGAGCAATTTTTTAAAAAACGGCTTCTGGACACTTCAACATTCACATCCTAAAGAGATCTGGAAGGTCTTTTTTTCTCTCTGTCTCTGTCTCTCCCTCCCTCCCTTCCTCTCTCTCCCCCCTCCCCCTTCCTCCCCTCTCTCCCTTCCTCTCTCTCCCTCCCACTCTCCCTCTGTCCCTCCCTCTCTCTCCCTCCCCTTCCCTCTCTCTCCCTCTCCCCCTCTCCCTCACTCTCTCTCCCTCCTCTCTCTTTCTTGCCCTCTCGCCCTCTCTCCCACAATCTCCCTCCCCCTCCCTCCCTCTCTCTTTCTCTCTCTCCTCTCTCTCTCCTCTCTCTCTCCCCCCTCCCTCTCTCTCTTTTTCTCTCCCTCCCTCCCTCCCTCCCTCTCTTTCTCTCTCTGTTACCCTAATCCAGGAAAGGGATCTTAAAATAGAAAGATAAAATCAATGGCAGCTTTCAAACTTCTGTCTCTTAGGATGCTGTTCAGAAATGGCCAGGATTGGGATGGGCTGTGCAAGTTGGAGAGATCTACCATTTACAACAGTCCGTTTAGCGACCGCTCAAAGTTACAGCGGCACTAGAAAAGGCGACTTATGACCGATTTTCACCCTTACTACCTTGGCGGCATCCCCCTGGTCACATGATCAAAATTTGGATGCTTGGCAACCAACTCATATTTATGATGGTCGCCGTGTCCCTGGGGTCACGTGATCCCCTTGTGCAATCTTCCGACAAATCAGTGGGGAAGCCGATTCGCTTAATAACCGTGTGACCAATTTAACAACTGCAGGGGATCACTTCACAATTGCGGCAAGAAAAGTCATAAAGCGGGGCAAAATTCACTTAACAAACGTCCCACTTAGCAAGAGGGATTTAGGGCTGCAACTCTTTTCTTTTTGATTTCTGAAAATAACTCCAGGTGGCGAACACACCCAAAACATCTTCCTCCTCCTATTTTCCACACAACAACAACAACAACAACCCTGTGAGATGAATTGGGCTGCAAAAGAAAGAGACTGGCCCAAAGTTACGCAGCCGGCTTTTACGCCTAAGGGAGAACTAGAACTCCCAGCCTCCAGGTGGTTGGCTCAAAGACCCTCAGCTGCTTTCGTAGCTAAGGCAAGATTTGAACTCGTGGACTCTCGCGTTCCAGCCAAGTGCCTTCACCACCAAACCAAACTGGCTCTCGAACTGAGATGGCCACCTCCAGAAACTGCATTCTGGATGGCGACTTGGGCACACAGGGCCGCAGAATTTTAAAAAGAGAAAGAATATCCCTCCAAACCCATGAAACGAAGTAATTCAATGTCCTGTCTAAACAATTGACTTTGCAAAAGGCAGAACGCCTTTTCACAAAGCATTTCAAAACAAAGGACGTCGAAAATAAACCAAGGCAGGGCAGACTCAAAATGATCTCTACTTTTTAAAAAAAATGTTATTATTTTTATTTTTACAAGAACGTTACCTATTTCGAAGCCCAAGGGCTCAAGAACAACAGCTTTTTCAACAGCTCTTCTAAAAAAGTTCAAATCTTGCACCTTTAGCAACTTGGCTGCAACCTCTTTGCAACTGTTTGCAACTTGCACCTGCCCTACAGTAAGCAGAGAAGAACATCCAACGGGGTGCAAGGGAAGCAATCTCATTTAAGCAAAACTGCCTGTGGTTTTTGCAGGACTCCGTCTTCTCCCGCGTGGGTTTTACGATGCAGCTACTCGAAAATTCATTATATGAAACATTTATCCCATTATGAATAAATTAGAGGTTCTGCAAGAGAGTGCAATAAAACTTCTCGTTTTCTTCTTCTTAGAGTTGCAAGGATTTTCATGGGTAAAATAATGTAAAAAATAGTAATATGAAATAGGATTCATTTTAGTCCAGAACAGTCTCTAAAAACCTTTTTAAAAAATCAACCATGGATCTATTCCTACAGTGTCAGGCTATACTCAGAACGGTACACAAACCAGAAATCTCACAAAGAAAGATTTGAAGGACACAGCTCTGATTTTACTGCAGGTATGAGAATAAATAATTCAGGAAATCGACTAGTACAAACTCTACTGTTCAAGCATCTTAGTGTATTTACCCATATAGTATGGCTGTAATACTTTTATCCTTCTCATCTGTTCTATTACCTTCTCTTATTGGCATCGTTATTATGATTATTATTACTTTGATATATGATTATTATGACTTTATTGTTTTGTATGTACACTGAGAACTTCTGCACCAGAGACAAATCCCTTGCGTGGCCAATAAAGAATTCTATTCTATTCTATTCTATTCTATTCTATTCTATTCTATTCTATTCTATTCTATTCTATTCTATTCTATTCTATTCTATTCTACTCTTCTATTCTATTCTATTCTATTCTATTCTATTCTGTTCTGTTCTATTCTATTCTATTCTATTCTATTCTATTCTATTCTATTCTATTCTATTCTATTCTAATTTCTATTTCTATTTCTATTTCTATTTCTATTTCTAAATCTATCCTATCCTATCCTATCCTATCCTATCCTATCCTATCCTATCCTATCCTATCCTATCCTATCCTATCCTATTCTACGTTACATACTCTATTTCATACCATCCATTCCATTCCACTCCATTCCATTCTTAATTTTCTTTAGGATAAAGGCACATTCAGAATGGCAAGAACCATGTTCCTGGGGAAAAAGGCTGAACTCAACGAATAAGGCTTCTTGAATGTAAAAGAGGCTGCAAAAGGTTACAAATTTGAATTACGATGCAAGGTAGAGACTTGCACGGAGAGTTTCGAGTACTTCCACATGTCTCCATCTCGGGAGAGTTGTAGATAATTCTGAAGTCATCCTTCACATTCTCCCTTTCATGCTTGGAACGTTCCCGTATTTATACCACCTCTCTTCGCACTGGGGCTTTAATTTCCCTCCAGGCCAATATTTCTGCCACCTTCTCCCAGCCAACCAAAAGTCTCCTCTTGATTTTTCTCCCTCATTCTCACAAAAGGCAAACTGAGCATGGTGGAAATTGACAGGAGCATTCCCTGGGAATGTCAAGTAGGAAAAGCACATCTGGGAAAGAAAACATGAAAAAGATAAGGAGGTGGGGAGGCCGTGCACAGTGGGGAGTTGAAGGAATCCACAGGAAAAATCCACATTTTGCACTTCACAGCTACAAGCAACACAGGAAAATGGCGGGTGCAAATGTAGAAAGGCAATTTCAGAACAAATTTACTCAGGGTTTAGTACCCTTTGTGCACACTGTACAGAAACACAGTAATTTGCGTAATGGGCAATTAGGAGTATTAGAGAAATACGGCTATCCTTTTGGCTTATGGTAGTTAATCATTAAGTAGGGTGAATATTTAGAAAGCTTTATGGTATTAAAAAGGAAAAAAAAAGATCTCTTTGCTTTGCACACAATGCAAAACATCTGGGTATTTTGGTGCAATGTGAACCAAGAACGGAAGTACAGGTGTTCGCTTTGGGCTATACATTTTTGTCTTTTTTTAAAAATTTTATTACCATGTATTTGCAGGGGTTTTTTTTTCCTCCCAGGTTGTGAACTGAGCGTTTATTTGTGATTGTGGCAGGATATACGGTATATTAAGAAGCAAACAGATAAATATCTGGATGGTTATATTTGCGATGGCTGATAGTAAAGAGAAAACATGCAGTGCATTCTCGCTCTGTGCTCGTAATGGACGCGTAAAAGTATTTTGCTGATTTCACAGCCTTAGTGCACTCCAGGATTGGTTGGAGAAAGTGCACAAGAACACTCTCTGGGTTGTGCTAATGTCTTGGTGATGGTGCTAAGGCCAGGCCTCCTCGGGGAATTAAAAGTGAGAAAATGAGCTTGTTTATGTTGCAAAGACTAAAGATTTTGCTAGTGTTTTTTTATAATTAAAGCTTGACTGGATTGGTTAGATCGTATATTAATTAAGCCATCACACACTCCTTTTGAGTGTGAAAGTTGTTGAGTTTTTTTTTTGTTACTACAAGGAGGCCCCCATTCACCAGCCTTTTGTAAAACTGTTGAAAGAATAATTTGCATCTCATTTTATGGTGGGCTAGCACCATGGCCAAGCTTTCTTGCAACCTGATGCACGATGTTATCTACTCAGATGTAATTGAGATCAGGGAGAAAACTCACAGATAGGTGGCTGAACGATACAGAATTAGAGACCAGGATTGCCAATCAATATTTTTGTAATCTGAAATGCTCTTCTTTTCTCCTTAAACCAGGAGTGTCCAAGCTTGGCAACTTTTAAGACCTGTGGACTTAAATGAATGCATTTGCATATGTTCTAAAAAAAGATTTAAGATATAATACAGAACTGGAAAGACAATCATAAATAAGAGGATAACAGAATTGGAAGGGACCTTGGAGGTCTTCTAGTCCAACCCCCTGCTCAAGCAGGAGATCCCATACCATTTCAGATCCTATACCATTTCAGATCCTATACCAATCCCTTCTTAAAAACCTCTAGTGATGGAGCACCCACAACTTCTGAAGGCGTGCAGACTTCACAGTTCAGACCATATCTGCACAACAACAGATAGAGAGATGAAGAAGAGGAGGAAAAAAAATTGGGATAGAAACATATTTTCTCCCCTATTTGGCAGCTCTTGTCATGTTCAACCTGTTCTATGATCCTTATCTGTGTTTTTTTTCCCCACATCATCTCTTAAAAATAACCTCCTCCCAAAATATCCACCACACAATCCTGAATGGTGCAATATTAGTTTCATTTTCTCCACGTCTCATTGGCTGCCTTTTCCCAGTAATGAGACATTAGGGCTTCCGTCTGAAAGGGGAGGGGGAAACGCATGAAAACAACATTAGTCTAATGGCTCAAAGCATGGGTTGGGAAGGGAGCCGAAATGTGCTTGGGGTGGTGGTGGAAACACCAGCGCCAAGATCATTGACAATCACTTGTTTCCCTTTGAAACATTTCTGGACTTTTTCTTTTCTCCTTCCTGTTTCCCGAAAAGAAAAGAAAGAACGAGGAAGAAAGCCATTTGGGGTTAACCATTATTAAGTACACAGCCATTCCTCGTTCATCAAAATGAGAGCATCGGGTGGAAGTCAACCTCCACAATGAGCAGGCCAATTTGAGCATACGATGTGAAGGTGAGAGAAATAAGCATCCAGTCCCCTCTTAATCCTCCATAAAATCGGACACCTTCAACCTGACTATAAATCAGGGCATCTGGTCGTGTCTCACTGGGACTCCTCTCCAGGCTTCCAGAGGTAGAAGGTAACAATGCCATGTTGTAATCCTAACACACCTGCCGGGAGCTTATGGAGAGGGGAGATCAGCAGTTAAACATGATGTGGAAGAGACTCTGATGACTTTTTAATTCCCCAATAGGGATAGGCAAATCTGCCCGTTTCAGATTCTCTTCCTTTCTCCCATTTGTAAATGCGCTCCCTTCAGTTGAGGGGAAGTAGGGGATTTATGACACATTTGCGTTTAAAATGTGCGTGTATTTGGGGGCGCATGGATGCACATTTCCTGCACTCTTGGAAGACCTGAAGGGCAGGCTGGGGCAAACTGACAGGGAGAAAATCCAGCTAAAGTGGCTGCTAAGAGGTGACACCAGGTTCACTTAACAAGCATGTGACTAACTTCACAACTGCAGTGGTTCATGTAATAGTTGTGGCAAGAAAAGTCGTAAAATGGGACGAAGCTCTATTAACAGCTGTCTCGCTTAGCAACAGAAATTTGGCACTCAATTGTACTGATAAGTTGAGGACAGAACAGCATGCAAACCCTTTGGAGGACTCGCACAGGAGCTTAAACTCCAGCCTATTCCTGACAGCTAGAGTATCCAAGAGTCAAGTCCATAAAAACGTACAGAAAGCATGTCATCTAACCCAAGTTAAGAGTTTAAGGTGGCAATTCCGTTTTGATGCAAAATCTCAGTGGCTTTCAAACATCCAAACCGATCACCTTCAAAAGTGACAGGCCATTTTGCATTTTGGAAAGGTCAACCTGCCATTCAAGTCATTTGCTGCTTTAAAAAAAAACAACTCATTTTCTCCCATGTATCCACCAAACAGCTCCCATTTCAGATAATTGGCAGTAAAAATATGTTTGTCAGCTTTGTCTTAGAAGTAACCAAGGTGAAATATCTCTAATAAAGGACTAGGTCCAGGGGCAAAGCTGGAATGCAGAATCCCTGTGTTTCTAGAATGTAGATATTTGAGCCATGATTGAATTGAGATTGTTGGCTTGATGCAAGCCATACATTCTTAAGTCGTACAATGAGATTAAAGTCAGCTCATTATTGCAAACCTAAGAGGTAGGGTGGACTGAGAGAGTATAACCAAGATAATTAGGGGTCTGGAGACTAAAACATATGAAGAACGGTTGCTGGAATTGGGTATGCCTAATCTAATGAAGAGAAGGACTAGGGGTGACATGGTAGCAGTATTCCAATATTGGAGGGGCTCCCACAAAGAAAAGGGAGTCAACCTATTCTCCAAAGCACCTGAAGGCAGAACAGGTAGCAATGGATGGAAACTAATCAAGGAGAGAAGCAACCTAGAACTAAGGAGAAATTTCCTGACAATGAGAACAATTAACCACAGCTTGCTTTCCGAAATTGTGGGTGCTCCATCACTAGAGGCTTTGAAGAAGGGAGTGGGCAGCCAGTTGTCTGAAATTCTACAGGATCTCCTGCTTGAGCAGGGGTCTGGATTAGAAGGCCCCTAAAGTTCCTTTTGAGGGACGCGGTGGCTCAGAAGGTCAGCAGTTTGGCGGGTTGAATCCCGACTGCCGCGCAACAGAGTGAGCGCCTGTTACTCGTCCCAGCTTCTGCCAACCTAGCAGTTCAAAAGCACGTAAAAATGCAAGTAGAAAAATAGGGACCACTACGGTGGGAAGGTAACAGCGTTCCGTGCGCCTTTGGTGTGTAGTCATGCCGGCCACATGACCACGGAGACGTCCTTGGACAAGCGCTGGCTCTTCGGCTTTGAAATGGAGATGAGCACCGGCCCCTAGAGTCGGAAACGACGAGCACGCATGTGCGGGGGAAACTTTACCTTTTAAAGTTCCTTCCAACTCTATTATTCTGTATTCTCTGTGCTTGATCAAAACCTCTACAGAATTTTCATGGTGAAGAATGGAGTTGGGTCCTTAAGAAAATCACATTGGCTTTCAACAGGCTTCCCACATTCCTTCCGTCTTTCAATCCCACTATCATGGACATTTTAATTGTAAGACATCTATAGCTTTTATAGATGCCGGAGCATCAGGGCGAAGAACTAAATGAAGAGCACGGTCATGGCAGCCTCACCCTCGCAGATACAGTGATGCTCTGCCTTTAAGGAAGACACTGCTGCGATCTCATTTTGCTCAACCTTTGAAACCTCCACTGGGTTTAAGAGCATGGGGTCAACAACTGGGTGTCCAACAGCCATTGTTCATAATGCCTAAGAATTGACTCCGAGGTGCCCTTCGGCTCAGCTGGAATTTGTCTGCAATTGGCTGTGATGGTTGAGAAACAAAACCTAACCCTCTTAACTTTTGCAGCAAGGGCAAAGGCCAAGGGGGAAGTAATTATTTCACCGGGCAGCCCAGAGATCAGGCATCTATCATGATGGCTCTAGCTTGGAAGGCCAGGCCTTCAAGAGGTAGCTGCTCAAAACCCATAGCTCCATCTTTTCCATGTTGGCTTAATGAGCGGCTTTTTTTCAGCCCATCTCATTACCTACCTGAATCAAAGGAGGACGCCACACAGTACATAGCACTATGTGGATTACGGATGATAGAAACCAATTGTTAATGATTTTTCTTTACAAAAGGAAACCCAGCAAACACACTGTTTACCAACTATTAAGGGATTTATGTTTTTTTTTAAAAAAATCAATAAAATATATGGGGAAAAAAGCAAAAACAAAGTTCAGATGCTTAGCTTAGCAGCGGATTCATCTTTATGACCATTGCCGTCTCCCAATGTTCAAGCGATCCTCTTTTGCAGCCTTTGGATGAGCAAAGGCAGTGGGAAAGCTAGGTTCGCTTAACGAACGGGTATAACAGCTGTGGCAAGAAAGGTCATATAATGGAGCAAAACTCACTTAACAAAGGTCTTCCCTTAACAACAGAAATTTGGGGGCTCAACATTTGTGTCACAGGCTGAGTTTGGTTTGTCTTCCTCACAGGCACGTTCAGTTTCGTTCTATGGCTTGCAGACGTATAAACAAGGCAAAAACACTAATGAGTATTTCCAGCAACGGAGAGTACCTAATGCACAGACTCTTGTTTAGCCACAATTTATTTGGGACAGCCAATTTAGCATTTGTTTATGCAAACTGTATAATTGGAAACTCTGTCCCTTTTGCTGCTGGGGCTAAATATTCTGTGTATAAATACTTCTTCATAGTAGATAAATAGGGTTTTATTTAGGCCTTATCACCTTCGTATTACATATTCATTGATTTCTAAACTGCTTTAAAACAGCTCAGTCGAGGCGAAACATTATGAATTCCATTTTGGCACCTTGGTATTAAATTTGCATATCAGGTCATGCTCTGCTTGACATACATTCAAAATTGCGATGCAGCTATTTTATTACGGCTCACAAAAGATATTCGGGAGCTGCACACGCGGCATCAAAAATAAATTAAAGGGATAAAGTACCCAACGGTGGGTCACTTCCCATCCTTCAGGAGTGTCGAAAAGAGTTTATTTGCGCCTGTCCATAAATAAAGAGTTAAGACTGGAACATGTGAGGATAATACAGATACTCCTCCTCACCTTACAAACACAGTTGACACCAGAACTTCCTTCGCTAAGCAGTGCGGTTGATTTTCCAATCTTTTTTGCCACCGTTTTTAAGCAAATCAGATGGTCATTAAGGAAATCTGGCTTCCTCCATTACTCCGCTTGTTGGAATCCTCCTAGGAAAATTCCTTGCTGGATGGTCTTCTTCCTCTATCTTTTAATTCAATTTTGTTCTTGTGCACCCTCAAGAATGTTTGCTGACTAGCAATGTCTAGCACTGAGGATATTATCTAGTTTGAGTAATGAAACGTCTGCAAGAAAACAATGAAGCTCATAGAGCAGTAAGTACCCACCCCCCCAGACCTCCTTCTCCTCCTCCTCCTCTCTGGAGATCCCACTTCCTTCTAGCACTGATAATGTTACCTAGTTTGGCTAATAAAACGTCTGCAAGGAAACAACCAAGCTCAGAGAGCACCAAGAAGCCTCTCATTTCAACTCTGAGCTACAAATATTCTGTTTTATTGGGGCGGTGTAGTCTATTGCTGGAGGCCAACTGTATGAACATATCACTTTGGGTGACCGTCAACCTCCTGTGTGCACCAGTTCTTCGGAATCTCTACAAGACTAATAGATCTGGAGGATGGTGAGGTTGGAGCTTAGTGCCAGGAGCTGTACCAGGAGTGATTGTTCTCCAATGAGTTGCGAGGCTGGTGTGTATCCACGTTCATCTGCATAATGCATTTTGATCAGCCTGACCTTATTTGCAGATGATCTGTGACAGGCATCCATGACAAATGATGACAAGGGAAATTCAAGCTCACCCGCAGAATAATTTGGCCATTTAGGTTGATTAAGAACCTTCCTGCAGTTTAGCTTCGACACAAAAATGACTAGAAGGGGTTGCGGATTATGCAGCTGAAGAACATAAAATAAATATGGAGTTCTTTGGGGTCCCCGACCCTTTAAAATATGCTAATGGGAATGAAAGCTTTTTGACAGTCGCTTCGGTAAATCAAAAGGTCCATAACTGTTGAGGGTGCAAATTAAACAAAAAAATATGATCACTTGGGTCATACCATATTTTGGGTTTTATTTCTGACAGTCATCTCTGCAACTGTTCAGTTTGTAAATGTCTTACAGCCGGCTGAGATTTACGTTCTGAATTCCCGCTACAGATGCAGTGTAAAGAATAAGGATGGCATCTAGGCACTGCAGGAGATGCAGGAAACCCTCGATTTACAATCACAACTAAGCCTAGAATTCTGGTCATTAGTCATTGTGGTCGTTAAGCAGGTCACCACGTGACCTGACTAGATTTTACAACTGTTTTAACAATGGTCAACCAAAGAAGTTGCCAAGGGGGGTAAGGAATATATGTAGTAACTTCACAGAAAGTTACATGAAGGATTCGTCTGTGGTTCTGACAGAAGGGAATATTTGTATCTCAAGGTCTTTGAAGCTCCCTGAGCATGGTGGTTTTCTTACCTGCCAACTAGGCAACATCGTCAGTGTTAATGTTAATCATGACTAACGGCATTAATGGTAATGTTTCAACCTCTTCCCTCAAGACGACGACAGAGCATTGCCTGCCAAAACAACTAGAGTCAAGGACAGTTTCTTTCCCCATGCCGTCATTCTGCTAAACAACTAATTCCCACAGCACTGTCAAACTACCTAGTAGGGCTGTATTGCTATTATTTTTCCCATCTTTCCTATTACCTATTTCCCTATCCTCTTATAACTATAACTTTGTTGCTCGTATCTTACGATTTATATTAACTGTTTTATTAGTATCCTAGTATGATTTAATTGCTTATTTAGTATCCTATGGTTATCACTAAGTGTTGTATCTTATGATTTCTGATGAATGTATCTTATGATGATTATGATCATGATTTATCACTTGTTGCTTGTATGTACACCGAGAGCTTATGCACCGGAGACAAATTCCTGGTGTGTCCAATCACATTTGGCCAATAAATTATTCTATTCTATTCTATTCTATTCTATTCTATTCTATTCTATTCTATTCTATTCTATTCTATTCTATTCTATTCTATTCTATTCTATTCTATTCCTCAATAGACACTATTCCTCAATAGACACCATACAATTAGGGCTAAGCAAAGATGATCTAGATCTAGAAAACCTTTATTGTCATTTTTTTACTGTGGGCACAACGGCACACATCAAAAATGAAATTTAGTTGCCCGCGCTCAGAGTGGAACACATACAGTACATGACACACACCTAACCATACTATATACACATATGTATAGACCCACCACCGCTACATATACATAACAAATAAATATTAAATACCGTCCATCTTGAATATATAATGGAAGGAGGATGAGCTCAGGTTACAAATAGTGGGAGACAAAATTTGGAAAAGTTTCCTTCAGTTCCACTTTGAGGGACAAACTGATGTCTTCTCCACAACATTTCCTATATTCCCAATTCCTAATTCAATCCACTGCCTACATTCCATTCCTCCCCTAGCTTTGGGATCCAACTTGACTCCAAGTTGAACTGGTTTCTCTACATGAAACTGGGAGAATGGGGTTTCCTTGTTCTCTACCCCCATCAACATCTCTCTTGAAGTAGCCCTGTCAACTCCAATCTGTCCTGAAGCTAAAGTATCATGTAGCATTTCATAAGTAAGTCGAAGCATCAGTTTACCAATGATTTTATTCCTGATTAAGAGATATGTGGTCTTTGCAGACAAAACCTATCTGGATAAAAAACAACAACAACAAGAACGTGTCCTATATTTCCAAATATTATTTTTGGGACATAACTAACTAACTCTCCACTCTCATAGCAATTGGTAAAAATGTTTAATTTATGTTTATGTATTCTTAGTCAAAATGTTAGTTAACAGCCTGCAGGGACCCGGTAATAGGATCCCTTTGCCGTTCTTCTTTATGTTTATTAGCTACATTAATGACTGTTTCTGCAGCTCTCTACAAAGGCTCATGCTAATGAACACCAATTAATTCCAAAATGATTTTAAACAAAGGGTGATGAGAATACCCAATCAACCGTAGCAGTGTAAAGAGCAAGCAAGTCACGCTGACCTATTTTTCTTCTCCTTCTTTGTGGCTTCTTTGCCAAAGGTTGTCATCAGTATTCTTCTAGCTCACCTTTACATTTCTTTGGTAAATAAGGTTTACTGATAGAGAGACACCCAAACATATTCACACAGATCAACCTGAAGTTTACTGGTGTTGCTAAAGACAGAATATAAGTCAAGCCTTCCTTGCAATCCTGCCAAATTGGGTTGAACATGGCTGTGGCTTGTGGTTCATGATTCTCAAAGATGCTTCGCTAATTGTCAGGTGTGAAGAATCAGGACCACAGATTAAGCTCCAGTTAAGATGATTTATTACTTATGCCTATACACAAGACTCTAATCAACTAACAGCCAGCACTGAATTGGTGCTAGATAAGAGTCAACAGAATTCAAGAGGAGTTGGACTTAAGACCACTTGTGGGAACGTAATGACTCCAGATTCCCAAGCTCTGTCTGTTCTTCTGCTACATTAATGTGGGTTAGCTAGACATTAGTGCATCATTCCTAAATTAGAATTCAACTATGGAGATTCAGACCCAGAAAATGTGGACCACTAAAACCCAGAGGTGATACTTGCTTGTGAGATCTTCTCCAAAGCCCATTGGAGAATCCTGATCACCTTCTCATGATCCATAATTGGACAGAGTAAATGGAAGAAGTGCAATGGGATGATCCAAAAGTGCTGTTCCAAGAGGCAACTGGGTTTGCTTCTCATGAAGAACTGAAGAAGCTTCTTGGATGAGAAGCAAAACTTGTTCAAGGGGGGAAAAACCCAAGAAAATCCAGTTTCCTTTTGGAAAAACAACTTTGGGATAACTATGACCAGGATAACTGAGAATCTCCAGAGACCCAATGGGATGGTCTTTCAGTTCCATATACAATATATCATTCTGACCTCTACAGTATAAAGGATAAAAGAGACACCAAATAATAAATGGAATTCAAGCTCTTGACTAAGATCACCAACCATAAATATTCCAGTTCAGTTCAATCCATGGCATCCTTGCCAATGTCTCCTTGTCATTATTTCTACCTCAAAAGCTTCATAACACCTGGCGGGGGAAGGGAAAATAAATGTTTCTTTTTAAACAATGCAAGATCTACCCCCATCCTCTTTCCCCAATAATTAAATTACATTTAGCCAGCAGCTATTATTATTCTATCCTGGTCCCCCACCGAGGCAGCCACGGTGATACGATTGAAGCAGCAATCTAGCAGAGCACTTTTCATTGCCTGTGATTGTTGTGCTGAGTAAATTGGTTGCATCACGTCTGACTCTAATTTGGGTTTTTAGAACCGTTAATTTGAACTTAAGCACCTATGGAAATGTCATTATCGGGAGGTATCTGTGCTGGAACCTGGTTTTCAGTTGCTCTGTTTAAAACCAGCTGAGTATTGATAGCTCCCGTTGACATTTCTGATGCCTGATTTATCAGGCATTTATCAGGCAATGTCAAAGGGAAAAGGTTTCTGCAATGTAAATTCCATGGGAAAACCAATTCCGGAAGGATATTTTTTTCAGTCTCCAGTCCTCAGCAAATATATATTACATAAGGGCAGTTCCACCAAGCAGTTATTTACTCTGATTAGTCAAGTCATTAACCACACAGATGGTTGTGTATTGTAACTCCAGTTCCCGTGGAAAAGGTGGTAGTACATAGATGACTCAGTTGTGCAGCCCCACACTAACTCTGATGATGTTACCTAATTGGATCATGAAACATCTGCAAGAAAACCACAATTCTCAAAGAGCATCAAGGACCCCATCCTCCTCCTCCTCCTCCTCCTGCTCTCTCCCAGCACTGATGGTGTTACTTACTTTGGGTAATGAAACATCTGCAAGAAATGCCACTTAAGATGTTATCTAGCCTAGTAACGAAATGTTCGGAAACCAACCCACAAGCTTGGAGAACGAACCTTCAGCCTCATCCTATCCCTGAGCTACAGATATTGGCCACTGTTGCAAACATCTGCAAGAAAACAGCCCATCTCAAAGAGCACCAAGGACCCCACAGTTCTCCCCCTCCCTCCCTCCTAGCATTGATGGTGTTAGGTACTTTGGCATCAAGTTCCCTTTATCCAGTGCGCTCCCACAGGGAGGGTCTTCTCAGGGTCCCACCGGTAAGAGATTGCCAGCGGGTAACACCCAGGGATAGGGCCTTCTCAGTGGGGGCGCCTGCCCTCTGGAACCAGCTGCCAGTGGAGGTGAGGACTGCCCCCAACCTCCGTTCATTCCGCAGGGGCCTGAAGACCTGGCTCTTCGAGCTCTCTGGCCCAGGCTGAGGATTAATTTATTTTAATTGGGGTTTTATTTGTACAGGGACAAATTTAATCTTTTTTAAACTGGTTTTAACTTTTGTATTTTTGGTTTTTAATCCCCTGTAAACCGCCCTGAGTCCTCCGGGAAAGGGCAGTATATAAATGTAATAAAATAAAATAAAAATAAATAAATAATGAAACATCTGCAAGAAAACAACCAAACTCAGAGCACCAAGGACCCCTTATTTCAATCCTGAGCTACAGATTATTCTCCTTTACCAAAGAGCCACATGGTTGGTTAAGACCGTCGTCTTATGAAGCCTGGAGATTTATTTTTTTAAAAAGTTTTCTCAATGTTCCTGCTCCACAACACATAAGCAGGAGAGAGAGAGAGAGAGAGAGAGAGAGAGAGAGAGAGAGAGAGAGAGAAATAATTGCCATTTTCCTTGTGGAATTTTGAAAATAAACATAAAAAAGAACTTGCAAGGCAGAGGGAACAAACCCTTAATCTCCTCTATTTCGCTCATCAGAACATGAAAGACAGAGATTTGTCCATTCCTACATTTCAGACAAGAGTGTCAGGCAAGTCGTTAAATGACTAAAATGGATTTGCTAACCCCCAACTGCAATAGATGTTTCAAAACCAAACATCGGTGGACATACCCATTGTTTATTTATGACTCCCGTGACAATCAGCTGTGGGTTATGTGCTACAATGTTTGGCAGGTAAAAAAGAATGATTTACAGAAACCCCGTTAATTATGTATGAAAGTGGAAAGGTTTCTAGCATTTGCTAAGCCCTCGTTCATTCTTCTCGGAGCTGATGTTTTTGGGGGGACACTGGACAGGATCATTGGAATGAACCATTAAAAACGCTCCCTCTTATCTACTATGGATGCCATTTTAATCTCTGGAGCTTTAATTCTGAACATCGCTTTGTCGTCTTATTCCCACCTGCCTTGTTTCTGAAAAAGTCTGGGGGTGGGGGATGGATGTATCCCTTCCCATTTCTCTTTTGCTTTTTTTTTTTGTTCAACATTTTATTTTATTCAAAAAGATTAAGGTGCAAAATCCGAAAGGAAAAAAAAAATAAAGACAAAACAAAGCTAGACTAGAACATTAGAAGAAAATGTGAATTAAAAGGACAAAAAAACCCCCCAAAGACATATTTATCCCCCCAGGTTGAACACTGACAAATATATTGCAACAATAGCAACTTAGTAATAGCACTTAGACCTATATATCACTTCACAGTCTTTTACAGCCCTCTTTAATAGGTTTACCGAGTCAGCCTCTTGCCCCCAATAAAATGGCTCCTCATTTTATTGACCTCGGAAGGATGGAAAGTTGAGTCAACCCTGGACCTGTCAATATCAAACTGCTGGCAGTCGGCAGAGTTAAATGCAATACTATATCTAACCACTGCACGGCGCTGGATCAATGGCCTTGAAACTGAGATTAACACCGCCCCCTAGAGTCGGCAATGACGAATGGAGTGAAATCTGCAGGGACTCATTCCCCCCCCCCCCGTTTTTTTCACCCTGCAAGTTGAGTGGATAACCTACCCTTGGGGCAATTGCGTTTCCTCCCCCACCCCCCCCAAAAATAACACAACAAAGAAAGAGATAAATTCTCTCTGCCTGTCCTGTTGGATTCAGCTCTATTTCCTATTTAGAGGGAGCCACCAAAATTTAAATTCGAGTCTTTTTTTTCCTTCTCCTTAAGTGGTTACTCCACAATTCCTATTAATTTGAAGAATTGACTGTAAAGGTTGTTTCTCTCTCTTAAAATGTTGTGGAATGAGTTATTGAAAGGCTGCTTTTTAACTGAACAGCGGAGTCCTTTCTGCAAAGAAGGCGAAGCGAAATTCAGGGGAGGAAAAAAAATCACTTCAGCAGCCTGAGGGACTCCCCGTTCATATTTTGTGGGCAGGAACTAGTCGTTCTCACCCTGCAAGTGACTTTGCAATGCTGCTCAGGAGAAAAGAAAGCCTCAAGGTTGTCAAAGCCCTCCTGTGGCCATCCTTAGGAGAAGCTGGGTCCCATTCTTCTGGGATCCATCAGGAAGAGAAACGGGAAACCGGTTCTAATCCGTGAGCTCAGCTAAATTGGCCACCACAGTTTTCGCCATCCTTTTCACTGCTTCAACAGTGGTCATCATAGGAAGCAGGGTTTTTCCCCCTCTTTCCTTTTGTGCGATGACAGGAATGAGTTTGGCAAAGCAAAGGAGAGGAAGTATGGAATTTGGAGCTGTGAAGTAACAAGGAATAGCATAAGAGAATTGTTCCTTGTATCTCAAGAGGAATTTCTACATTCGTGGATATTTTTGGGGGTCCTCCTGGATGGATGTTTCAATACAAAAAGGGCAACAGATGAAAGCTTAGCAGAAAAACACATCTTATTTTAGCTGGGGAGAGGGCAAAGAATGGAAACAAGATCTTTGGGGAATGTTAAGCAAGATTGACAAGCATGTATAAAGAATAACCCTGGTGGGGAAATGGTCCCCATCCAAATCCTCTTGGAAAAAGGGTTATGTTGGAATTCATGGTTGAAATGTATTTTTATGCCACAACGACAGTAGTATTTAGTCAGTAAATGGCAGTATTTACAAAATTGGATGGTATATATTCTATGTTCTTTTGTTCAAGTAGAGTTTCCTGTTTCCTTCTACAGTTGAATAGTTGAGCAGTAAAGCACATGGTGACTGTTCTCTTCATTTGCTCTGCGTGGTGCTATATATAAACAGAATTTCTAACAGTCTATCATGGCAAACTGAAGAAAATGGATTCTAAAATGATGTAGGTAATAAAAAGGGAAGTGGGAAATCAGAAACTATCTTCTCTTCATCTCCAACTGATCCAAATTTCAATTAAATTTCTGCCCATTTGACGTTTTGCTGAGATCCACTAAAACCTCTGAAAATCCCCCTGCTTTATAGCACAATTAACTGACTAAATAATAAGGAAATCTAGATGCTTCCCTTTTCATTACTAGCCCTTGTAAAAAACAAAAAAGAGGTCAGCTGGCTAAATTCATCTCAAGCTATTGAGAGATGACAAATTGTGTGTTTAACTTTCTTTCATTTTCCCTCCCTCCCTTACTTTTATGGTGATTAATTGTATCCCCCCCCTGCTGCTTTCACTGGCATACTTTAAAAATGCTTTCTGGTATTTTGGAGGAGGAGGAGGAGGAGGAGGAGGAGGAGGAGGAGGAGGAGGAGGAAAAAAACAATTAGAGAAAAGCTTAAGTTCTTTGCAAAAATAATAAAAAAAATAGAAATGCTCTCCCATAATATTAATAATAATAATAATCCTTACCCATATTTTGCAATTGTCATAAAGTGAAAAGCTTACCAAACAAAGTATGGTGCAAATGTTTTTAAATCCAGGATAGCTTCAGGCCAAGTAGGAAGAAGGCCATCAAGGTTGGATGGAGAAGCAGACTAGCAGTAGTGATGAGGTGGGAGGACCTCACTCATGGTCCATCTTGCAGTGAGGAACCGAACATCTCCAATCTCCAATCAACAAAATAATTTGAGGACTTGGATGGGTATTTAGCCTTCCCAGGTAAGACAGAAGATCTCACCTTGAGATTTAGACTTGGGAATTAATAGTTTTTTTCTTTTTAAATTTGGATTCCATTGCATAACATCATGGTTTCTACCTCTTCCGACTGCTAATTTCTGGTCTGCAGCTCCTCTGTATTTCTCAACCTTGGCAGCTTTAAGATATGTGCGCTTCAATTCCCAGAATTCCCCATCCAGAATTCCTCAGTCAGCATTCTGTTTTGTCATAACAGACCCGGGGTTCCTGGTCCACCACTTCTCTATATCCCATACCTCAATATTACTCAATCTCGGCAAATTTAAGACATGTGGACTTCTACGTCCAGAATTCCTCAACCAGCATGGCTGGCTGGGGAATTCTGGGAGTTGAAGTCCACATGCCTTAAAGTTGCTGAGGTTGAGAAACTCCTCCACACCTGATAATTGAGTCCAGTCTCAGATGTCAGATGATGTTCAAACCGAAATCAAGCCACATCCAAGTTCTGAACAAGGCCATCTTGATTTCAAATTTTCCCCAGGTTATTTTCATGCTGGTTAGAGCTCTCTTCCAGAATTTTGCTAGGTCATTAATGAAAATGTGGAAATGTGCTGGACTCTAGACCAAACCCTTTGGCATCTCGCTTGCGTAGTGCTATCGTATGTTCTCCATTAAGAGAAACTGCAAAAGCACTACTTCTCACAATATTTACAAATATAAACCACATGGCCATATCCTTAGAATACAGCCTGAATGTCGAGGCTCCGGCTTGGGTTTTGGCTTTGGTAATTTTATTTAATTTTATTTGAAATATGAACCCGGCAAAAGAATTTCAGCCTAAATGCTTGTTCCAGTCCATTATTTTTCACCCTCTGAAGGTTTTTTTTTAAAGCAAAACTAAAAGACATTTTTTAAAATAGGGAATGAAAGATCCACCCGCAAAGAGAGGACTTTGTCTTCTGGCAAACTGACATAAAATGAGGAATTAATTAACCTGGGTTTTTGCTCTGCTTTTTTCCCTCCCCCCTTTCCTTCCATTAAAAATGAAACAAAAAGAATAAAGTACCCCTAAAAAATGCCTTATTAAACTGACCGTGCCGGTAAAATTTTATACGTTTGATACAAAGCTCTCGCATTTACTGCTCAGCTTGAGCTGATCAATATGGTTATCTACCTGTCAATTTTCTATACTCTTTAATCCCGAAAGAGTGCTGGCTTGTGTGTGGATAGATATATCTTGCAGAGGTAGGGCTAATCAATGCATTCTGTGATAAAAGGGTGATTTGTAAGGCATGTAACAAAAGCTTATCATTTCCCTGTATACTGAGCCTGTCAAAATATTTTTCTTAGAAGGAATGCCGGAGAGAAGATTGCATCCTTCATGCTTTAAGTGGGTGGCGACAAATGAGGTAGAACTTCTGTTGTTGCACAGTTACAAACATTGTGTAGAATAGACCTGGGCATTTTAGGGACACCCCTCCCCACCCACATCTGACCCTTTAACGGTCCCTGTCAGGCCCTCGTGAAGTCAGTCGTAAATTAGAAATCAAATGTAAGTAATTGTACACTATACAAGCGACCCAATTGACTTGTTTTAATTTTGAAGGTGGCTGCGTGCATGGGTGCCTACGAATTTTCACAGCCCTGTTGGTTCGGCCCTCCACAAAAAGTCGCAATTTCTCATGTAGTTCTCTGGGAAAATTAAATCACCCATGCCTGGTTTAGAAGCTGATTGCTTCTTATAGATGGTGCTCTGGGTTCAAGAGACCATAAGGCACATTTCCATGGATGTTGGCAAGCATGAAGCTGCCCAAAGCAGCTGGGCTTCTCTTGCCCAAGAGGGAAAATGTGATGCACCTTGTTCAAAAGAAGAAGCCATGTGATTGGCCCAGGTGAGGTCTTTCATCACTTTGAATCACCCCACTGTCTCTTCTGAGCCTCGGGCTTTCTCATTTGCACTCCACAGTCAGGTGGGATGAGCGGCAGGGCCTCTTGCTGTGATAGTACATTTGAAGCAATGAGTAAGCCTCTGAATCCGAAAAGGCTAAAAATGTATTTAAGCATAAGAAGTTTGTGTATTTTAATTTGGAAATGAATGGCTGAGACTCTAAAGTGGTCTGTCCGTCCGTCCATCCATCCATCCATCCATCTCTCCATGCACTCACTCACCTACCCACCCACCCATCTCTCTCTCTCTCTCTCTCTCTCCATCCACCCATCCATCCACTCACCCATCCACCCATCCATCCATCCACTCACCCACCCATCTTTCTCTCTCCATCCACCCATCCATCCATCCACTCACTCATCCACCCATCTCTCTCTCCATCCATCTATCCATCCATCTATCCACTCACCCACCCATCTCTCTCTCTCCATCCACCCATCCATCCACACTCATGCACCCATCTCTCTCTCTCCTTCCATCCATCCATCCATCCATCCATCCATCCATCCACTCACCCACACACCCATCTCTCTCCATCCATCCATCCACCCAGTCACTCACCTATCTCTCTCTCTCTCCTTCCATCCATCCATCCACTCACCCACCTACCCAATTCTCTCTCTCTTTCCCTCTCATCTATCATCATCTATCACTTATCTGTGGATGAAAATGTAGAGTGGCATCTATGTCTGTCTGTCTGTCTGTTTACATCTATACAGCAGCCCATACTGCAATGCCATTAGAACTCTGGTGTGTTCAAAGATATGTACTGACAATTAAGTTGCCATCGGACCCTAGGTGAAAAACCCTGCATGCTTCCATTTGAATCAGGGCTCCTGTGTTGAACTTCCTGGCAAATGCGTAACATTTTTGAAATCTATTTACCTCTGTTTTCTTCCTGCATTTAAGGGGTTTTGAATCCAGCAAGTGATGCTGTCATTAACCTCAGCTATACCCATTGCAGGAAAACCCCTCAATGCTCTATTCTGACTTCAATTTTCACGTTTCAATTTTTTTTAATGGGGTTGGGATTTTTTTTAACAGATATGGAGAGGAAACAGATTCGTCTGCTTTTGCAATTTCATTATTTTCCTTGCATGCAATTATTTTCTTGCCAAACAATATCAGTGACAAATTGCAACAGAATCCTCCAGCAGATTTTTAACCCAAGGTAAAAATAAACAGAAACATCTGTAGAGCAATCATGTACAAAACTACGTTCATTACCAAATACATTTTTCTAATAAAACCACCATCTGCAAGTAACCCTCAGCTTCAACTTGATAGAAATGGGCCTTCCCCCCCACCCCAAAGTTTTCAGATGCTGTTCCCAGAACATTTTCCAAACTCTCCTGCAAAACACATCTGTCTTTGTTGCTCTTTGGAATGTTAATAAATAATGGTGAGGGATTTCCCCCCTTCGCCTTCTTCTTTAAACCAGGCAGACAAATTACAGACTCAAAACAATTATTCCCAGAGGTGACAGGAGAGCTGACATTAGCCAGAAGACATCTTTGGAATATACTGTTGCTTATATTTAATATAATATATATAATATATATATATTGGAGTTGAAATCAAGATTTGAGGAATTCTGAATTGGTTCTGTTATTTTGTTCTGTTTCATTCTTGTAATGAATCCTACTTTTTTGCCTTCACAGCAGGGAAAACAACCCCCCCCCAAAAGAATGCTATCTTTAATTAGAAAGCCAAATGCATTGATTGCCAACACAGCCTCTTAGCATTACACAATAAGAATAAGATATAGTGTATATAATCCAATACACACACACACACACACACACACACACACAGAGAGAGAGAGAGAGAGAGAGAGAGAGAGAGAGAGAGAGAGAGAGAGAGAGAGAGAGAGAGAGAGAGAAGATTAGGCAGAACTAAACAACAAGCTCCAAAGCCACAATCATCCTTTTAGCTGATATGTGCAATTGGAAGGCAGATAGCAAAGTGTTTTGGATATTAGCGTAGGTCAATTTTTTCAAAGCATGTCCAAACTGACACATAATGTCTCAAGATCCCTGAGCATCCCTAATACCTTCTCTTTATTATTTTTTTTTCAGACACACAACACATTGACTTAATGTCAAACACCCGCAATATTTGCAAACGGAAAGAAATGTGCCTTCATAACACCCTGGTTCACCATAATTCTCCAGCTGTTCCACTATTACACGTAATTCTTACCTTTCAGTTGTAAACAGGGCATTCATTGGTTCTGCAAGAACACCTTGTTCCTCCTGGACCTATAGCCAAAACCAACATCTTGGACTTTGCCACAGCTTATATTACAAGTGGCTCGCTCTATCCTTTCGCTTTGGACCACATCTATTCTCCCCACTTTTCTTTCTTGGAAATACTCAGAATGAGATTCTTAAAAGTCAGACCAGCTATGAATCATGAGAGTTAGTGAAAAGAAAGTCAGTATCAAGAGCAAAAAATCACCATGAACAGTCCTGTTGTGCCCCTAAGTCTATGCCAAGTTGACTCAACTTCCAATCCCACTTTGCCAAAAGGGCACACAATTTTATTCCATGGAAAGGCCACAGTGGCCCCATCTGGATCAAGGTCACAATATGCAAGGATTGCTCTGTGTGTGTGTGTGTGTGTGTGTGTGTGTGTGTGTGTGTTATAAACCACCCTCCCTGCAAAGATGCTGGTGTTCTTCTTTTTACCAAAACTGCAATTAGTTCCAACAGAGAACAAGGAATGAGTTTCTGTGCATGAACGACAGCTGATTGTCTGTGGAGGTTCTCAATCATCCAGGTCATGGCTGTCCGAAAGGTACTTTTTTCGAAAAGGCAACTGGACTTCGTTTTTCCTTGAAGATGTTTTGCTTCTCATCCAAGAAGCTTCTTCAGTTCTTCTTCGGAACTGAAGAAGCTTCTTGGATGAGAAATGAAACAACTTCAAGGAAAAAAATAGTCCAGTTACCTTTTGAAAACAGCACCTTTGGGACAACGATAGCTGATAAGATAAAACAAACCAGAGACTGGACAAACCCACCAATACATTTGCAATAAATCAATAAAACTGCAGGTGTGTTTTTCATTCGGTTTTGTCCTATAAATCCAAGGGAGAAAAAAGCAAAAGATTGGGAAGACAACAGTACCGGGAGAGAGGGGGGGGAGAGGGAGAGGGGAAAGAAAGAAAGAAAAGAGGAAGAAAGAAAAGAAAGAAGGAAAGAAAGAAGAAAGAAAGAAAGAAAGAAAAGAAAATAAAAGAAAGAAAGAAAAGAAAGAAGAAAGGAAGAAAGAAAGAAAGAAAGAAAGAAAGAAAGAAAGAAAGAAAGAAAGAAAGAAAGAAAGAAAGAAAAGGTAACACTTACTTCACTCATTTGAGGAATGGTAAGCTTTGGTAGTTTATTCTTAGAACTGGATCCGGTGCTTTTCCCTTCCAACAGACTTCCAAAGGATTGGTTTCCATAGACCCCTTCAGCTTCTATGGATGGTTTTAGTTCTGGGGAATCATTTGGGACCTGGTCCTGGCCATCCATGGGTCTAACGTACGCGGTGGGCTTCTGCTGGGTCATACTGCTTTTACAGTGGAGTCCAGGAGGAAAGTTCTGGTTGGAAAGATTGTTGGCGGCGGATAGCAAAGACGTAGAAGGAAGCGGAGACCCATGGCTCAGAAACTCAAGATCCACCGGAGACTTTGAGTGGGTGGTTTCTTTGTAGGAGTGCTCGGCCGTTGTGGACTTGGAGTGATTGTGCCTCCTTGAATGTGAAGATGAAGGTGGGGTGTTGACTTCCTCCCCTCCTCCAGTTTTCTGGGGCTCGTTCTGGCAGAGGTAGAGGTCCTCATATCTGCCTTGGGGTGGCTCATGAGAAGAGCCATGTTTGGTCCGATTGGGCTGGCTACTGGCTTGGTTCGACTGGCCACCACCAGAGCTGTGGTTGCTACGGGACCAGTCCATCCTGGATTTCCTGCTGCTCTGGTGGCCATTCAGCAAACTTGCATTGGATGACAGGGAAGACGGAGGAGGCATAGCTGTCGAGGCATTCCCACCCATCTGGTGGGATGCGACCATCCGGTTCCTTTGCTCAGGGAAAAAGCTCGGCTCATTTTTGTCTACTGGGGTTTGTGGCACAGGATTCTTTGGGATGCCGACAAGGTGGCTCTGGTTGGAATGGTTGGTGAGCAGATCCTTCATCTCATCGTAGTTTCCCAGTGTGTTCTGCACACGGTTGGCAAGAGCATCGCCTTTGCTGGTCTAAAACATCAAAAGAAACCAGGGTTAAGAAAGGTGACCCATGAACAGAGATGGGCCAAGAAAGGAAAAAAATCTGACTTTTCTCAGCCCGTAAACCAGGGGTCTCCAACCTTGACAATTTTAAGACTTCAACTCCTAGAATCCCCCAGTCAGCCACGCTGGAAAGTGAAGTCCACAAGTCTTAAAGTTGCAAGGTTGGAGACCCTTGGCCTAAATGCATTCTAAAAAGGGACTCTGTTCCTTGGAATCTTTGCTTTCTCCTTAACTTCAGTGATGAAACATCTTTCCAATTCCTCCAAGCCATTATTGGCATATTCCTAAGCCCTTATTTATCTGAGATATTTCTAAGTCAATGTAATAGACTGAAAAATGTCTCCAGGGTGTCTTAAAAGAATAAAATCACATACAATCAAAGACGTATCAAAACAATCCCTGGTTTTATGAATTAACATCCTGCTCCAGTCATAAAGAGAGAGAGAGAGTTGCAACTAAAACCTGGAAGAGATGATTCATTCAAGCTTATTCAAGGAATGGCTGAGGTTTGCCATCACAGGTGACAGACTGACTCCAGAAGGAAACCTGTCCAAAGGGTTGACTCTACTGCAAAAGAGGTCCTTGTCCTGTCTATTAGCCAATGGCAGTGCCTTCAAAGCAGAAGTTACTTGAAAAGGATGCCCGTCAGTGATCTCAATGTGAATATCATGGAGACGGGTGGGAGGAATCCTCTTACATTTTTCTCCTGCCACTAACATTAATAGTGACAATGCAACTGCAACAGTGTGCATTGGTGGTGGTGGTGGTGATGGTGGTGGCCAAGGAGCTGGACTAAGGCCTGAAGACAAGGAGTAGCAGAACCTGGGAGTGGAGTTAAAAGAGGAAATAGCCTAGAATCTCTAAATAGTCACAAACAACTAGGTCTAACCTTCCTTTAATTCCGTGGACCCTTGTCTAACTCCCAGCAGATGCTACCCATCCATTCAGAAGATTCCTGTGCATAGGCTTTTAGCAACAAATCAATTTAATTGGACCTTCACCCTTGGACCTGATCGTTCACACCTGACAAGGCCAAAGAGAAGTGAGTTCAAGTTTCCGTTCGAATGTGGAAGCTGGGTGGATGACTTTGGGCAGACACTTTCTTCCACTTAAGTCATAACCATGATTTATAAGGAAATAAGGAAAGATAAAAATGCAGTAATAAATCAAACAGTTTCTTTCCCTCTCTATCACTATGGCTATGGGATGTAGTCACCAGGAAGATGGCAATTTGTCTGTTTGGGTATGGACCTGATGTTTAAAAATGGAGATGTCACTCCTTGAAAATAGTATTTTGGCCCCAGTGTCAACCAGCCAATCAGCCTGGCAGGTTCAAAATGATCATCTACTCCCCAACGGGGAAGCGCTGCCTACTAGCTCACTGAGAATCTTTGAGTTATCAACTAAGAAGGAAGAGACAATTGCTGGGAAATGCTGCAGAGCGCTCATGCTTTCTATTCTGTAAAAACAGTGGGGGTCCAAGTAATTGCCGACCAACTTCTTCTACCGCATTGTGATGAATAATAGTTTCAAGTGTCCTTTTTTTGTTGTTCTGAGTTGCCCTGGACTACTAAGATTTGATTCTGGGTGCTTTTTTGGCCTGCGTCCAGCTTGGTTACTTAATAATTTCTTTCAAAATGAGCGTTGAGGAGAGCTTTTAAAAAAACATCAAAGAAAGATATAAATACAGTTGTCAGCTGTATTTGCAAAACTCAGTTGCCTTTATTTTCTGGAACCACACAGCATGTGTTTTTGCAAATCAATGATTCACAGTCACTTTCTGTAAAGCACAGCAATTATTAGGCAAATTCTGACTCATTTTTGGCATTATTGTGTTTTCATCCCCTGCGTACTTCTTACTCAATTTCCTAGGTTTTTATCTGCGGCTTCTCTTTTTCCCCCCCTCTCCTTTTCTGAAAGGCCATTTAAAAGGTGGGACATTTGTCTACAGATAATACCTGTGGCACATGGTTGCTGTTCAGATGAGCAAGAAAACTACATTTGAGCAATTGGTGCAACTGTGGCGGTAGAAGAAAGATGACAATTTACCAGAAGAAACTCCACTTTTAAGAGATGGTAGAGGAAAAAAGGAAACCAGTCTTCCCAAAACTATTTGACACATCATTCCTCAAAGGAATAGGTTCCTCCAGGTACGATGGAAATATATCTTATGCATCTCTGTTGGGTTTTGTAAACAAGGGAAATAAGATAATTAAGCCTTACTCCAACCATTCTTTGGCTATTGGGCATCAGAAGGAAGTTGTCTTCCTTAGAATACATCCCATTTCTACAGGACAGTCACAAAGGAACAACTCCTAATATTTGGCAATTGACTCGCGAGACATTTGTCAAGGATGATGGGCATAGTGGGGAAGAGATGAAAGACAGAGCTGTGTGTGTAGCAGCTGCATCTTCCAAGCATCAAAAAGCCATGATGGTGCAGTGGCTAGAATGCAGTATTACAAGTTAATTCTGCTGCCAACTGCCAGCAGTTCGATTCTCACTGGCTTAAGGTTGACTCAGCCTTTCAAGGTTGGTAAAATGAGGACCCAGATTGTTGGGGGCAAGATGCTGACTCTGTAAACCACTTTGAGGGGTGTGTGTGTAAAGCAGCGTGAAGTGGTATATAAGCCTCGGCGCTATTGCTATCTTCTCTTAAGATGCTGGAGGATAATGTCTAGCTGTGGATCCTGTAGAACAATTCAAGCACTTTTGGGCTTCTGGTGAGGATTCATGGAGAATGAGATGTCCCCGAAGGAGCTTTGTGATGGAGATCAGCAGCTGGACAGTAATCTCTGGCTGGCGCTATCTCTCCAGGTAAAGGAGAGATGGTGAGATCGCTCATCTGCACTCTGGATAGCTGCTCCTCATGAGTAGACCACAGGAACGGAGGTTTCTGTAGTCGGTTCACGAGTTGCATGAAAAAAAAGGCGCTGCTTTGCTTGGTCTCAGCTCTGATGCTTGTCAGGATGATTAGATGATCCTTTTGTTTGGAACTGTATATTGTTTGCACCGCTATGTTTCTGTTGGAATATAAAGTTTTGGAAAGGAGAAGATGGGAGCAGATTGGAGAAAGAAACATGATATCTGTAGGTCTTTCTTTTTTCTTTTTTTAAAAAGAAATGTTTCCGTCACAAGGTTGTAATCAAGAAAATGCACCCTGAAGCAAATATTTAGAAATGTAATCAATTGTGTAAAGCAAAGAATCATACCGCATGAAGAAGCAGTGTTTTGTTTGGTGCACATGGGTGGCTATATTTCTTTCTTTCTTTCTTTAAAGAAAAGCTTAAGGAGGACATTTTGGGGGCCAAAAAGTGCATTCTGTTTTACTCAAGAATCAAGTCTTTGTAGTGGGCCCACCTTCATCTACCCAACACACAATGAACAATGACCCAACCCAGCTTTGACTCACTCCCCCTCCTCACTTAACACAAGGAGATCTCATTGTGTCAGGGAAGTGGGGCGGGGAGGGAGGAGGCCAAACACTTCTTCACTTGTTCTTCTCCTCTCTAGCCAGCCTTGCAGAGATGCTGAGGCAGCACTCAGTGCAAAGAGGCTGGGCAGGTGGCTGTGACTCAGAATTATTCTTCTCCAAAGAATTACCTTTGCAGGTTTTCAATTGATGGGGATTTCTGAAAAAGAGAAAGAAATGGGAAAGCGTCCAATTTATCCTGGCAGAATTGCTGTCACAAGGACACACAGGGCCGTGTCTTTGACTGATGTAGAGAAAACTACTTGAAGGTTTGGTTCATAAATGAAAAAACAGAGATGGTCATGTTAGTCAGCAGGGAGGAGCGACCCATTCTAAAGCAAGATCTTTGTGGAAGTCAACCAAAATGCCACCAAGTAGATGGGGGCCAAGCAACATGTTCCACCTGGTTATTATGTTCAACCTGGAGGCTTTCAAGAAGAGATTGGACAGCCATTTGTCCAGAATGGTATATGGTCTCTGCCATGGGTGGAGGTGTCTGTCTGTCTGTCTGTCTGTCTGTCTATCTATCTATCTATCTATCTATCTATCTATCTATCTATCTATCTATCATCTATCTATCTATCATGTCTGTCTGTCTGTGTGTCTGTCTGTCTGTGTGTCTATCTATCTATCATGTCTGTCTGTCTGTCTATCTATTTATCTATCTATCTATCTGTCTGTCTGTCTGTCTATCTATCTATCTATCTATCTATCTATCATCTATCTATCTATCTATCTATCTATCTATCTATCTATCTATCTATCTATTTCAGTACTGTTGTAACGTCAAACGGTCGCTATACAAATGATTGTAAGTCAAGAACTACCTGTAATTTAGAAGTGTTTCTCAACCTTGGCAGTTTTCAGCTCTCAAAATTCACCAGAGTTGAAGTCCACACATCTCAAAGCTGCCAAGGTTGACAAACATTGATTTAGACAGAGGGCAGGATATTATTATCTAATGATGTGTATGTGAACATATACATAAAAGTGCAGAGCTGGACTTTAGAAGTCTTCCCATTCTTCTTGGCTCACATACTTACAATGGGTGTCCAACATCACTGAAGATATCAGGTTGGAGAAATCTCTCAACATTGGCCAACATCCCACCTTGTGGGCTTCTTGCCTATTACTTGCAGGAGAATCTTCTCCTTGGGGCCAAGATACAATGAGCAGGAGAAGGAAGAAGTTGCTTTTCCAACTCAATGAATGTCAAACTTTGCTTCCAGCGTTGACGTACCTTGTATGGTTCTCCAAAGAGATTAAAGCCGGATGCAAAGAGGTCTTCATCCTGCTGGACTTCTTGGTTTCTCCGCTCCCATTCCTTCCTCTTAAGTGCGCTCCGATCTTGTTCATAGTGACTGCATATTTTTTTGGAAAAAAAGAGATAAATGGTTAAGCATTTACCTAAAACTAAGAAAATGTCTGTTCACTCTTGAAATTTACTGGAAACTGTAAAAAAAGGAAACAGACCATGAAAGATTTTGAACATTTGAGAAATTTAAAGATAAAGAGCAGTTTGATTCTAGAAGGCCTTCACACACACACACACACACACACACACACACACACACACACACAAAGCAAAAATAATGGCCCAATATTTTTCCAACTCAGATGCCCATCCTAGTGTCATTAGAATATTCCCAGATTATTTATTGAAGCCATTCGGAAGATCTGGAGACTGCTGCAGCTGAACTCTCTTGTGTCACTCAACACACTGAGCCAAATCCAACGTGGTGGTCTAGAAGTTCACTGACTCTCGTGCTGTTTATGCTGGCAACATTTCCCAGGTTATCCAAGGCTGAAATGCTCTACCAAACCTTTCACTCCTTCCTTTCCTTCTAAGGGAAGGCACTGAAAAATCAGGGATAGGGAGGAATGGCCACATCCTCATCCAAAACACACATCTATAAAGTTCCAAGCCAAAACCCGACAACCCTCCATTAATAAAATTTGATCAAGGGAGCAAACAAAGCAGATTAGTTTGTGTTGTTTCTGAAATACTGGCCATGATCCTATCCAAAAAAATGCAATTCAGTGTTGAAAAAAGGTAAGGTTCTCTACTTAGGCTGGAAAAAAACAGACGTAAAGATATAGGATAGGCAGTTCCTGGCTTAACAGTGGAGCCCGTGAGAGGGGTCTTGGTGTCTTGGTGGACAACCACTTAAGTATGAACCAGCAGTGTGTTACAGCTGCCGAAAATAATGACAGCACAGTCCTGGGTTGCATTGACAGAGGGATAGCATCAAGAACATGAGACATGGTAGTACCGTTCTATATTGCATTGGCGAGACCACGTTTGCAACACTCTGTCCAGTTCTGGTTGCCATGATACAAAACAGATGCTGAGGCCCTAGAAAGAGTGCAGAGAAGAGCAACAAAGATGATCAGGGGACTGGAGACTAAATAATGGCTCTTCTCACTTGAGGGCAGGGCAGGAAGCAATGGGTAGGAACTCCTCAGAGGGACCTCCAATCTGGAACTAAGGAGGAATTTCCTTACAGTGAGAATGATTCATCAGTGGAACAGCTTTCCTCCAGAAGTTGTGGTGCTCCATCATCAATCCAGAAAAGATCGGACAACCATTGGTCCAGGAATGGTATAAAGACTCCTGCCTTGGCCAAGGGATTGGACTAGATGACCTCCAGGGTCATTTCCAGTGATGCTATGATTCCTGGATCATATATTGTATTAACATGGTTGGTTTAAGGTTGGGTTCATGGTCTGGTTCAATAAAACATGGCTTAGCATGAGCTCTGAATCCAGTCACTTCTTTAGATCAGGGGTATTCAAACTTGGCCCTTTCATGACTCATGACTTCAACCCCCAGAATTCCTCAGCCAGGCATGCTGGCTGAGGAATTCTAGGAGTTGAAGTCCATGAGTCATAAAAGGGCTGAGTATGAAGACCCCTGCTTTAGATGGTCAAGCACCCTAAACCAACAGAAGGCAATGAAGATGGTCTATGAAGTCAACATGGTATCTTTCCTAAGCCATCATATTAGTGGAATTGGAGCTAAACGTATCTGTAATGGCAGGACCGGAGGCTGTGTACAGATCAGCCACTTTAATAAGAGAAATTTATTTATCCAGAATATTTTAACAGTTTGATTTTATTTTTTATTTTTATATTTTTTTAAAAAAAAGATCCCTTGTATTGCTACTGTTCACATGTTTAATTAAATTCCACCACCCTAATGCAGCCTGACATAACTCATTATTAAAACATAATTATATAGTTAACAAGCAATATAGCATTTACTATTTCCTAGTAAGTTTTTAAAAAGGATTAATAAAAATGAAGCCCTGTAATTGCTCAAATCAATGTGGATAATTACAATCTGCCCTTTTAGGTAACGTAGAAATATAGTAAATGTGATACAACAGCTGTAGCTGTAAATCAGTTTTTTTTTTTAAAAAAAAAGATTAGTCAACATTGGTCTGAGCATTTCTGTCTAGGAAAAGAAAACAAACGGGTAACTTGATTCCAAAATTTTACATTCCCTTTCTCCTTCTCAAGTGAGGGTTTAGCTGAATTATCTTGGACACTGCCAAGATCATTCACCATCTGCTTGCGTTCTGCAATCTCGTCTTGATTTAGGGAAGCTGAGATCTTCTTGGCCAAATCATTCTTGCAGAGAGAAAACAGATAGCTGGCCTCTGGGATTGGGCATTTTGTAAGCAGTGGACAAGTTTAGGAGGAAACAGCAGAATGAGTTGAAGCATCTAACCACATGCACAAGTCTTTGCTTTTCTCAAGTCCTGAGTTCCAGAGCAAGGTGTTTTTTTTAAAAAAAAAAAAGTTTGCATGGTTGCCTCTTTTATCCAAGGGGCTCATGGTGGCTGTAGAAGCCAGGGAAGCCACCTTGAAACCAATATTCATTGGCTCATTATGTAAACAATGAGGACAGAAGCATTGCTTACATGCTCAGTAGCTAAATGGTATTAATAAGAGGTTTAAGATGGACCCTGCCCAGCTCTCTGAGCTATAAGAGAGAAGGGAGACACAGATTTACATAGGACATAGAATTAGAAAGCTGGAAGGGGCCTTAGAGGTCATCTTATCCATCCCTCTTCTCAAGGTAGGGGACCTTGTGCTGCCTCAGTCAAATGACTGTCCGGTCTGTATTTGAAGACCTCCGGTGATGGAGCACCACAACTCCACAAGGCAGGGAGCAACTTATTCCATTAGTTAATTATTTTCACTGTCAGAGAATTTGTCCTTGTTTCTAGGTCGAGCCACTCTTTAGCAAGCCTCCATCTATTACTTCTTGTCCTGCCTTCTGATGCTTCGGAGGATCAGCCCCTCAAGTACCAGAAGACAGTGAGTACATTTTCCCCCACCCCCTAATCTTCCTCTTGGTTAGACTAGGCAAGCCTTGTTCCCTCAATCGTTCATCAGATGATTTAGCCTCCAGACCCCTGATCATCTTTGTTGCTCTTCTCTGCACTCTTTCCAGGACCTCAGCATCTTGTTTTGAATTGTGCTGACCTGCAAGATTAATAAAGTAGACTTCTTCACGTCTTCCTGAGAAGCACGGTTCCTGATGGGGCCTACCCAAAGGGCTGACACCGCTGAGAAGACTTTAGGATTTGAACAACAATATAAATAACTGTATCAAATGGACCACAGCCTAAGCCAAAGAAAACAAAATAGCAGCCAAGAATAAAATACCTCCAAGTAATGATAAAGCACTTAAACTTCACTGACTTCCTGATCCCCGGCCCTGGGCCTCCAGCCAGGTCTTAAAGCACTTTCCGGAAGACCAGCAGAGTTGGGGGCCAATCAAATCTCAAGCGGAAAACCATGTGTGTGTGTGTGTGTGTGTGTGTGTGTGTGTGTGTGTGTGTGTGTGTGTGTATGTATGTATATGTATATACATATACATATACATATACATATACATATACATAAGGGACGCGGTGGCTCAGTGGGTTAGGACGCTGAGCTTGTCGATCGGAAGGTCGGCAGTTTGGCGGGTCGAATCCCGAGTGCCGCGTAACAGAGTGAGCGCCTGTTACTCGTCCCAGCTTCTGCCAACCTAGCAGTTCGAAAGCATGTAAAAATGCAAGTAGAAAAATAGGGACCACTCCGGTGGGAAGGTAACAGCGTTCCATGTGCCTTTGGCGTCTAGTCATGCCGGCCACATGACCACGGAGACGTCCTCGGACAAGCGCTGGCTCTTCGGCTTTGAAACGGAGATGAGCACCGGCCCCTAGAGTCGGAAACGACTAGCACACATGTGCGGGGGAACCTTTACCTTTACCTATACATATACATATACATCCACATGTAGCCCCATTTCCATTTGTCCTGTTTGCCATCGTTCACTCCCTAGAGACTAAAATGGACAATGTGAAATTTGAGCGGGCTCCGAACAAGGAGTATATATCGGAGGTGGTGACCCTTTGAGAGCTGTACGCAATGAAATTTCATTTTGATGTATGCCGATTGGTGTACATTCAAAGTGACAATAAAGTTATCATCATCATATACATAAATATATACATATACATATACATAAATATATACATATACATAAATATATATATATAGATAGATATATTTCCTTTGGTACGCTCGCACACAAAACCCCATATTCCTAGGGCCTTAGTTACTTTGCTGTTGCGTGATACACCCAGGAGTTCAGGATGAGTTCAGGATGACCTATGTCCAACAACAGCCTTGTAAAGTAGGCTGAGCAAAGAGAGAGAGAGAGAGGGAGAGACCTTGATTTATGGCTGGATTTAATTCACCTTCTAGATACGGCCACATGCAGGTAGCAAAGAACAATATATCCCTGCGTCTCTGCTGGGGATGAATTTAATCTCATTCCAGCCCTTCCTGGCCAAAGAAAATAACCGTATCTCAATACCAGCCTTTTCAGCTCAGCAGGCCAACATACTGAAGGATTCACACAGCGCGCTATAATGAGGAATAAGCCACGCAGCCATTGGGCTTTTGCAGCGTACAAAGTCACCGGTTTCTCACAGAAGACGCAATTACTAATTTGAAGTGCTGTCTAATTAAAACCACAGCTATGTATTTAGCCTCTTGTTATGCCCCCTGCCGCTTTCTAATTACAGAGAACTCTTTATCTGCACAGCACAACTTTGCCGGATGCAGACAAGTTTGTATGCCAACCAAGAAGCCCGCCCCCAAGGGCAGAGGGCACCCCAAAGTCACATCCTTGAGGGTTCCTGAGAGGCACACACACACCTTTCTTTCCACTGGGGAACAAAAGGCAGGAGAGAAAAATCGCTAGGAAGGTTCAAAAGAACATTGGAGGGAGATCTTATTGGATTACTCAAGTTGATCTTGGTGCCAAAGAAAACTCAGTTTAAATCAGCTACACCTAACTGGGCGCCTTCCAGATCTGAGGGGACTTCAGCTTCTAGAATTCAAAAGGGGCAACAACCTGGACCAAAGCTGGTTTTGGTTTCAAAATCTCAACTAAATATTCTGATAGTGGAAATATTTTTTTCATGGGGAACCTGGCTGTTCTGATGCTTGTTTTGGGGTTACCACTGACTTCTCTTTCTGAATGAGTTGCTCAGGTGAGCCTACACAATAAGACCAGGCGGCAGGGTGATCTTTCCTTTGACGTGACAACATCATCCAATATCAGCCATGAAAACTTTGGTTAATCAGATTGGACCTCAACCAACAGCAATCTAAGTTCAATGAAGAATAACTGTGCCAAGGAAGGCTGGCAAAACATATCATGGCAGAAATTTGTTGCGCAAAGTGATACAGAGTTCATGGCTCTGGTTAGGAATGTTTGAATGTTCAGTTTTAAGTCTAGTTACCGCATTTGCACAAACTGTTATTCCAAAACAAAGATGAACATCTCCCAGGGGTGAATCCGAGTTTCAACCTCTTCTCCAAAGCACCCAAAGGCAGGACAAGAAGCAACAGATGGAAACCAATCAAGGAGAGAAGCATTCTAGAACTAAGGAGAAATTTCCTACAATTAGAACAATTAATCAGTGGAGCAACGTGCCTCCAGAAGTTGTGGGTGCTCCAAGACTGGAGATGTTTAGGAAGAGATTGGACAACCATTTGTCTGAAATGGTATAGGGTTTCCTGCCTGAACAGGGGGTTGGACTAGATGACCTCCAAGGTCCCTTCCAACTCTGTTCTTCTGAAGAGGATTGAAAAAATACCAACCAGCTCTTAAAAAATGGAGAACTCCTGACTCATTTCTTGTTCACATCTTAGATGCACGTCACTGTTATGCTGCCTTAAGTAGAATGTACATTTGGAGGGGCACCAAGCCTCACACCAACATTCTAGACATCGCACCCTATAAGATAAGCTCTCCCAGTTACTCTGGTTTGTTCCTATGGTTTCTTTTAAGAACTGCCCTCTCGTGGATCTGTAGAACTTCAAAGACCATCACCGGGTGTACTCAGAAGAATCCTATAAAAAGATATTTTGATACGGTGTCTGCTTTCAAAACAGGAATCTTCCCTTTGTATAGTTCAAACAGACGCAGGCCAGTGAAATGAGCATACCGTGTCCTTTCCTAATGTTTTATTCAGCTCAAACAGTAGAAGCATCATAATGGCTATTGGAAGCAAATTTTCTCTCTTTAAAGCTAACCTTCAGAACAAATGCAAAAAAAATAAAATAAAAAAAGCCCCACCCTAAGCGGGAAATGACTCTTTTATATTTCATTTAGTAGATATCACAGGGCTAGGGGGGAAAAAGTATTTCAAATTTCTAGATGGAAAAAGCCAAATCTTTTGCAGCCAGCTTGATGTTTTTTAAGGTCAAAAGCTTGGGCCACCTCTAGCAAACCAGAAGAAGAGAGAGAAAGATTTCACAAGAGTTTCCTATGCCACCAACTCTAAGGCACTGGACGTGTAGGTCTTTATCGGTCACATTATTATTTTAAGAGTCTATTCTGTTACTCATTCATTCAGAGTGACACTGATAATTTAGCAGGGTTTTATGGGCTTCCTCTGGGCCACTGTCATTTTGTCTACCAGAAAGATGAACACACAAATAAATATTAAATAGCTTCAGAAGTTATTGGAAAGCTTTTTCTCTAGGCATGTCACCCATATGTCTGATTTTATTTTATTTTTTTCCCTTGCTCAGCTTTCCTAAATACCAGTCACAGCAATGACTATACTCACTGACTAAAAATGGAATAAGGCATGTGGGTTATGTCCCACAAAACTACCGGTTGGAATTATGCTCTGGGGCATCCTTTATTTTCACAAGACCAGAAACTTGCTTCAAAAGAAAACAAACTACAATTAAAAACTTTAAGGTTCTCTGCTCAGGTCCAGAAAGGGTACATCAAGTTCCCTTCTCTTGCAAAGGCTAACAGATTTGTTATTTTGTAGGCTTTCCGAGAGTTGATTTGTCTCTGATCTGAGCCAGCTTAAAACATGTCATTCTCCAGAAGGGAGAAACAAAAGAGATTTTGGTCTCCAGAATTGATTGCAAATCTCTCTTCCTGGAAGTAAACCTAACATGGCACATCAAACCACAATGTTCAACCCTTCCAGGTAGTAGAAGTCAAGCAGTGCAGTTGACTTCAGTCTATGAAAGTTTGTGCCCCAATACATTTTTTTTAGCTTTTATGGTGCCAGGGAATTCTTTTGAAAATGATAAGTGAGACATTTGTTAAGTGAATTTTGCCCCATCTTAACATCCTTTCTTTTTTTTAATCCCATTTATATCCCGCCCTTCTCCAAAGACTCAGGGCGGCTTACAATCTAAGAAGCATAAATCAATGTGCTTAGCAATAGCCTTCATTCTATGCTTGCCACAGTTGTTAAGTAAATCTGGCTTCCCCATCAACCGTCAGAAAGTGGCGAAAGGGGATCACATGATCCCAGGACACTGCAACCATCATAAATACGAACCAGCTGCCAGGCATCTGAGTTTTGATCATGTGACCATGGAGATGCTGCAACAGTCATAAGTGTGAAAAATGGTCATAAGCCCCTTTTTTTCAGTGCCGTTGTAACTTCAAACGGTCTCTAAACAAACTGTTGTAAGTCAAGGGCTACCTGATCATGCACAAAGATTAACACAAATACCTATCAGGGAAAGGGTGCCATGGGGTATGAAACCTAATTATCCATACTTCAAGTGTTCTTTGGGGAAACAAAAGATTGGAATGATCAAGCAGATTTTCCAAAGCCTCTGCTCCATAAAATCAAAAAAACCCAATGCCACATAGGATGGCCAGATTCGTTACCTATTCCCAGTACTTCCACCAATCCATCACTTCTCGGCTATTGGCGAAGACCAAGGGTAGCCCATTGCACAATATCTGATTGTGGCTGCTGATTCCCAGGGGTCTCCCTTAAAGAGTGTTGAGTTGTGGTTCTTTTGTGTGTGTATTTCTTTTTTTTGGGGGGGGGGAGCTCAATCAACACTTTCATTTATAGGACTGTGGTTTCTCCATAATAAAAACACTGGGGTTGAGAAGGATATATAGAAAAGATGAGAACTCTACTGTTATTAGCAAAAATCTATTCATCTTTTTCAAAGCTGAGAAATTCAGACCCACAGCTCAATTTTTATCTCTCTCCCTGCCCCCACAGAGCCTTCACATTCTCCTTAAGAGTCACAGTAGGGTGCCTATCTAACACAGCCTCTTAATACTCATCCTTTATCTTGGATGTAATTTATCTGGTGCCAAGACTTCCTAATGAATTTCACACATGTGTACTTAAATTTGTTACAGCTTAGCAGTGGAGTATGATAAGCAGTAAGTAGTCTGCTGAATTTCAAGTTTTCTCCCAACAGACACATAAAGGGGCTTTGCGATCCGCTGAAGGAGGGAAGTAAGATGGAGAAAGGAAGGGATGAAGTTTAAATTGCAAATCCACCAAAATGCAAAGTAGGGAGGGATTGGGGTTTGGAGAAACTCAATGCACGCACCCACAGTTGATGGGTGGTGGCCAAAACAGCTGCCTTTCTTGAATTCATTGTAGGTGTTATTATTTTATTATTATTCAGTTTGATTGATGTGACACATGCAGTAAGCCAGGGGTCTGAATAGTTAGGTCAGATAGCCTGCTTGGGTGTCCCTCATTTAAGAATGCAATGTCAGCTACAAAGGATCAAGACCATACATTAGATTTCAGCGCAAAGCTTTAATGCTCAAGCCAAAAATTGAATCAACTGAAGTTCAACACTAAATAGGCACCAAATAAGGATCGATGGAATTCAAGAGGGGTTGAGCATTTTTGGCAACCTAATAACTCTAGACTGATAACACTCTTAACTCTGCCCTCCAGCTCTGCCTGATCTTCTCCTACCTCTAAGATTGAATGTTGTGATGGCCACCACGTCACAGACTTTAAAAAAAGGAGAGAAACTTTTCAGAATATTAAGCGATTCCTGGTTAGTCATCTCAGTGTATGCTTTTTTTTTAATCTCATTTATATCCCACCCTTCTCCGAAGACTCAGGGCGGCTTACAATCTAAGAAGCACAAATCAATGTGCTTAGCAATAGCCTTCATTCTATGTATATGCCTGCTTATTAGGGCTTTCGGGGGGGGCAAGTGGCATTATTACAAAGTCAGCTTATTGCCCCCAACAATCTGGGTCCTCATTTTACCTACCTCGGAAGGCTGAGTCAACCTTGAGCCTGGTGGGACTCGAACCTGCACTAACTGCAGGCAGCTGGTGTTACTTAAGGAGGCATTAGCCCACTGCTCCACCAAGAAGCTTGCTAGCTTCTTCATCTTAGGCAATTTCATTTAAATGCAGGTTTGCTGGGAAGTGACAATCAAAGAGGCAGTTGTCCTATCCAGGCAAGCCTGGTGCCCATGAGAACATTAGAACACAAAGGGTTCATCTCTCTCTTGGTGTTTCTATCTTCTTTCCTGAACAGTTTTGAAAACGTAAAGTTAACTGACAGGAAGACAGCCGAGTTTTGCCATCAAACTGGGATTATCAGCAGGCTGTTTCCCGTGGCACATTAACGTTCACGATGATGCTATTAGTTTTTATTTTCTTAAATAAAACCTTATGCCTTCATGTTTAACTATCATATGTTTAATGGCACTATTCTGATTACAGAGTGATTGGGCTGTGATTTATGCCACAATTACCTGTGTTGTGAGAAATTTCTGCCTTCCAGGTCTGACATCAAGGGGGCAGAGCCCCATAAAACATCTTATTTCATAGCAATTCTGGATAACTCAGAGCAATAACTAATCATTTTGAGAAACAATATGCTGTGAAACAGTAAGCAAGCCAATTTCTATAATTAGGACCACTGTTGTGTACTTTTACTTCTCCATCAATAGGACTATTGTCAAGCAGGTTAAAATATGCCCTTTGCTACAGAAACACTGCCAAAGGTTTGCCTGCTTTGAGGTCTCAAAGAGACACTTATTAGAAGTCTCAACCATTCAAGTCCCACTTGGGTTGAAATCTACATCAGCTTGACTGTTTATTAACTATATTTATAGACTGTCCTTCAGTCATAAATGCTCCCCGAGTGGTTTTGCAGCGAAGCAAATGAAAATAACTCAGAAAGAAAAATGTAACCGTAAATTGAATAGTAAATTTAAAAATAAAATAAAGTTAAAAAAAAGAAATGAAATAATGAAATAAAATAAAATAGGCAAATGTTTTTCCCCAGTCAAAGAAGAAAGTCAGAATGATGATTCTACTCCAGTGTCCTATAGATGCAAATACAGGCCCAGATTGTATACTTTCCTAAATTATGACTTAGTTAATAATAGTTCACTGCCAGCTCTCAAATGCCTTGATTCATAAAATGTATTAAAACATAGCACACAGTTTCAAATCACAGAGAATTGCTGGAAGACAGCCATATACAAATTTAAATAATTATAATCATAACAACAATGCAACATTTGAAAAATTGGTACCACAAAGGGTTCGGTCACATGTTCTCCTTCCATAAAGGTAAAGGTAAAGTTTCCCCCGCACATGCGTGCTAGTCGTTTCCGACTCTAGGGGCCGGTGCTCATCTCTGTTTCAAAGCCGAAGAGCCAGCGCTTGTCCGAGGATGTCTCCGTGGTCATGTGGCCGGCATGACTAGATGCCAAAGGTGCACGGAACGCTGTTACCTTCCCACCGTAGTGGTCCCTATTTTTCTACTTGCATTTTTACGTGCTTTTGAACTGCTAGGTTAGCAGAAGCTGGGATGAGTAACAGGCGCTCCCTCTGCTACGCGGCACTCGGGATTCGACCCGCCAAACTGCCAATCTTCTGATCGACAAACTCAGTGTCCTAACCCACTGAGCTACCGCATCCCTTCCATACTCCATGAAATTTCATCCTGGTGATGTGTGAATGCAAATCCTTTCTCCAATGTGGTCTTTTCAACCTAGGCAAATAGAAGCTGTGAGGACTTCATTTCCCATAATTCCCTAGTCAGCCATGTTTATCAAATTAATTCAACTGACAAGGAAATGACAGATTTGAGCTAAAGGTCTGGTTCATCCAATTTTACTGCATTACAGAGAATTAAGCTGACTGTTTTTAACCATTTGAAAGCCCTGAAAAATCTCACATCTAAAGCCTGAATAAGGTGACTCTAATTAATTATATGGTAGCTTTGAAAAAAGACCTTGTCAACACCACAAGGTGATTACAATTCCTAACAATTACGGGAAAATTTGACTTTGTTTGCATAAAAAGGGAAGGTTGGTCTTGGCTATAGATCTTCACATGTCTAATCATGTCCAATGAGTAGCAGCTTCCCAGATATTTGTTAAGTCAATGCAGACAATATTGGGTTGGGTGTCTGAAGGTTGTCTGAAGTTGAGTCATTGCAACTGGACTATTTTTTTGTTGTTGTTTAAAACTCCAGACAACCTTGAGCCAACTCTATCTGCATGATTGAGAACCTATATTGATATTGGGTTAGTAGGTAATTAACAGCGCTGATTCAGGAGTAGGCAACTTCTCATATCCCAGTGGTGGGATTCAAATATGTGAACAACTGGTTCTCTGTGTGGATGCCACTTCCGGAAGTCCATTCTGGGCCTGGGCTGAACTGGTGTGAACTGGCTGAATCCCACCACTGCTATATCCCTTATGTTTCTATGACACACTTTGGCTTCTATTGCTGGTAGGAAGAATCTCCTTGACTTGTCTGTCAGGAATTTAACTTAATATACAGTGCAGTTGTTTTTTTGCCCAAAGCAAGTAGATTCAGTGGCTCTAAGTGACTCAACTGCTGTTACAACAATTTGCATTTCATTAGCTTTCACCCTTGCAGAGTCACGTTTCCCCTCCATCATTTCTCTGTTTTAATGATTTCAGTGTTTTAATTCATGATTTCTGCTCATGTCAAGTCAGGAGGTCAATCCTGGGCAAATCTCTCCAGTGGCAAAACAGATGCAGAAGGCATTAGGATGAAACCTAAAGAAGGAAACAGGAACTTGCTCAATTAACCTACCGGTATACGGGAAGGAAGACCAAAGGATGCTGTAAGTGACTTTACAGAATTTTTTTTTCCACCCTCTTTTCATTCTTCCCAGGAATATATTAACAAAGAAGGCTTGAAGTTTGAAGCCTAAGCAGAAAACAGAAGAATCTCTGTCTCTTAAGGATACTTACAGTTATTAAACGTAGGGTTTGAAGATCAATGAGATAATTGACATCATGCAATCATCTCAACATATTCCTAGTGGGGAAATTGTTCCTCGCTACTACGTTGTATCAGTTTTTGATTCACTGACAGCTAAATATGGGTCTGCTGGGGCTATTACAACGTAATACAAGAAAATAGATGAAGGAAGGAAGGAAGGAAGGAAGGAAGGAAGGAAGGAAGGAAGGAAGGAAGGAAGGAAGGAAGGAAGGATAGTTCCAGCCATATATTTACCATCCATTCCAATTTTAAAATTTTGGAAGATATTCATTTTAGCCAGGTTGTACGATATGCCCTCTGCGATCCTTCTTGGATGTTTTAAGTGGATACCAATACATCTTTGGTGATGTCCATGTGGTGACGGTTCAACAGAAACTTTAGGCCATCAGCTATTCTATTGTTCCTTATATAAGGACTCTAGACAGACCTTTATTTATCTTGAAATATAATTCCATTTTCAGGTAGGGACTGCGATTTCTATTTAATGCTACAAGGACTCAAAAATAACCACTCAAGTGGTCCAGTTCTAGGCTACCATTTGTACTATACTCCCTACCCTTACTTAGAATGGGAACCTCTTCTAATATTTTATTTGGGTTTATTTTAGGAACCATGTTTGTAATTGTTTTTAGACTCTGTTATTCATGCTCTTCTCTTATGCATGCATACAGACATAAGGATGTAGTACTTATTTTATTCAATATTTTCTTTGTATCTGACCTTAGGGCTGAAACGGAATTGAACTGAATTGAACGCAGAGGACGGTTATCAGCCAAGATTAGCTCAACTGTACCACCGGGGGAATATCAGCAACCTCCTAAAACATCTTGTACTCTGGTTGCTGCTAAAAATGTGTATTATGCACTGCACGGTTTTATCGTCTCAGAATGACGCTTAATACCGTCTAATACAAAACAAGACTTTAAGCCCCAAATCATAATTTAGTGGAACACCCCTTATCTCTCTCGATAGCGAATCTTGAGTAGCAACTACTTCTTGTTATTGTGTCTTTAGGAATTGACATCTTGCGCGAACGTGCTGATTTCCTCTTCAAGGCCCCGGCAATTGGCATTTTTATTCCGAGGAACACTTAAGTCAACAATAGCTCTTATCAGGATGAGGTATTTTTGAAATTGCTGATCTGAATTTCATTCCATCTCTCCCTTCCACCCATGCTTCATTTTCACACATCGACTGCAAGCAGACTTCCTTTTAAAATATAAATAACAAAAAAAAAAAACCAAGGCAACAACATAGAAATACACATGAGACGGCTTCATTCATCTGCCTTCGCTTATCAAAAAGATTGAAGAAACAAGTCAAAACAAAGATTTGTAATGCCATCAGAAGGAACATGAACAAAGTCTGTGGAAATGAAATCACTGTGAGCGATGTCTTGCATACTATTCTTCTGACACATTGAAAGCTAGTTCTATCACAGCCTGGGTGTCTGGAGTCTGTGATTTTTGAAGGACCACTTATGAGGAGAAATTTTTAACTGGGGTTTTAAGTATACAGGGTCAATTTAATATTTTTTAATTTGGTTTTTTAACTTTTGTATGGTGGATTTTTTAATTCCCTGTAAACCGCCCTGAGTCCTCAGGGAATAGGGCGGTATATAAATGTAACTAACTAAATAAATAAATAAATAAATAAATGTATTTCAAATGCTGAGCTTTAGAAAGGAATGGAATTGGTCTCAAAGATCCTTTAAATTCCACCAGATGTAGATTTGGCATTACCAGCAAGAGCTTTCTTAATTGTGGGGTCCTCTCCGAGCTTGGGTGTTGGATGGAAACTCATCAAGGAGAGGAGCAACCTAGAACTAAGGAGAAATTTCCTGACAGCTAGAACAATTAACCAGTAGAACGGCTTGCTTCCAGAAGCTGTGGGTGCTCCAAGTCTGGAAGTTTTTAAGAAGAGAACCATTTGTCTGAAATGGTATAGGGTTTCCTGCCTGAATAAGGGGTTGGACTAGAAGACCTCCAAGGTCCCTTCCAACTCTGTTATTCTGTTTTCTTGCAGACTTTTTATTACTGAACTAGGTAACATCATGAATGATACCACTTAACTGGGTAACAATCAAGCTCAGACAGCACCAAGGACCCCATAGTCATCTTCCTCCTCCTCTTCCTCCTCTTTGTCCTCCTCCTCCTCCCCTCCTCCTCCTCCTCCTCCTCCTCCACCACCACCAAAAACACCACCGCCACCACCATTCCACTAGCCTCCGTTCCCTTCCAACCCTGATGACATTCTCTAGTTGGGTAATGAAACATCTGTAAGACCTCCACAGTTCAACCCTAAGCTACAATCGGCCTCTTAAATGTGCAAAACACCAAGACACGTAAGGGAGATTTATACCCTCGGGATCTACATTACATCTACATTAGTCCTTCCTGGCTATATCGTGGTGTCAACCTTTCAAGATAGCCCACCCAAGAAGCACAAACCATGAGTGCTAACTCTACCTTTACTGTGAGGTTACAATAACAGAATCTTGCCAGTCTGAAAACACTTCTCGCTTCCTTTACTTTTACTTTCCTGAAAAGTAGGGAAGGTCCCTTCTCAGATGCTTCCACACACCCCTTTTCCTTTTGTGGACTGATGATTGTCCTTTTGCTGATGGTTGTCTAGGCTGGAGCTCTTCCTCCTGTTTCCCAAGGTCATCTCCACAATTACTACATCCCAGTGTTTTAAATCAATCAAGATATTAACAACTGTGGATTATTCCGAGGTGCGATGAACCGGGGAGTGGCTAACAGAAAGATAATTCCACTCTAGATGGAGAAATGTTGACCCGTTTTGCAGCAGTGGATTATTGATATATGTTGGCTGTCGAATGTGAATTAGAACTGCAGGGTTTTCTCATCGAAAGGGCAAAGAAAACCTTTGCAAAATATTAAAATTATTCGGTTTATAATTTCCCAAACCCTTTTATCCCCACCACCACATTCCCCAGTTTTCATTATGATGATGATGATTTAGTGCTAAAATAATACTGCTGTATTAACTTTAGGCATTTATTCTTCCCGCTTTTTAATTAGCATGTAATAGCATCTATCTATTTAGCTGTGTACCACGTTCAGCTTCAAAACCTCTTGGAGAGCCTGCTTGCTTTAAAAAGGTGGCACTAAAATCATAAATATTAAGGTGAGAGACAGGGAAATAATTACATACTGCTGGTCTTGTTTGGCTGTAACATTTCACTTCGTTGAATTCTTTTTTGTTTCTTTGTTTCTTTTCCCACCGTTAATTTTGGCTTGCAAATGCTACTTATTGCCTAAGCTTTGGAACGGGAAGGTGAACAGGTTAGGAAAAAGCACAAGGGCATCAATAAATTCAGATATTACCAATACAATAAGCCAAGTTATTGCAGGAGCTGTCCATGATCCTATCCAAATAATCTCCCTAGACATGGCTAGATAAGTAGTGGCTATCCTACAAAGCTAGAGAGAGAAAACGTCAGACCTTTCATACCAACCATAAAGAAGTCTTTGTGCCGAATCCCATGCAATAACTTGGACCAGATTCTGCCTTTCATTTGAAGCATCAAGTTACTATGCAGGTGGAGAGGGAGTGAGGGAGGAGAAGAGAGAAAAAGGAAGGAAGGAAGGAAAGAAGGAAGGAAGGAAGGAAGGAAGGAAGGAAGGAAGGAAGGAAGGAAGGAAGGAAGGAAGGAAGGAAGAGGAGTATGAAGAGGAAAGATGGAGGGAGAGAGGGAGGAAGGGAGGGAGGGGAAGAGAAGAGAAAAAGAAGGAAGGAAGGAAGGAAGGAAGGAAGGAAGGAAGGAAGGAAGGAAGGAAGGAAGGAAGGAAGACAAAAGAGTGACATTCAAGGACATGAAGGGTTTCTTAGAGAAGATGACCAACTGTCCAAAGTGACAGACATGAACTTTTATTCTCATGTTACCAGAAGGTACTTTCAAACTTTGGGTTGGGAAAAAAAAAGAAATAAACAAGCCTTATAGACAAACAATGGAATGAACAAAAAACAAGTACTATACTAGTATTCTAAAAAGTCACAGGCAGGTGTGCCTGACAAAATATGGTGGAAAAATCCAAGCTGGAGCTGATTTTTATGGGCAGAGCATGGGTTCAACACCTGGAGCGTGGCTCCTCCTGTCCCACTGCCCTGAGGACTTGTAAGAAAATGGGAAGGTGAAATGGGCCGCATTTAATATTCTCAGAACATGGCAATGCATTTGCCGCTACAAATATTTTTAACTCTCCCTCTTTATGTGAAAGAGACAAATACACAGAAGGATATCTTAATTGGCACATTTTATGTACCCGGGAATAATGGCCTTAAATAGGTTGAAGAGAATGCCATATTTATCTCTCCAGCATAATGATTCAGAAACTGAGAAGCCAAAGATTGAGTCACGAATGGAATATATATTGCTTCTTTTCAATATATTATATATTCTGTTCTTACTAAAGCCCCTGAAGGCACAACTTGGGAAGAGAGAAAGAGAAGGAAAACCCAAATGTTTCATTTCTGCTCAACATAA